>NW_021630036.1:693386-743221 GCF_900700375.1 Denticeps clupeoides | reverse complement strand
CCATTCCTGCCTCTTAGGTGTTTTTTTCTTCTTGCTTTCTTGTTGCTAGGGTTGTTTCTAAGGAAGTTGGATATCCGCTTCTAAACACCTCCACAACACATTTGGCAACAAAGAGGCAGAACACACACAAAAAGCACCGTGGACGGCGGATCTGCAGTCTCACACTCACATTCAAACGGAAATTCATTGGCACTCAATATTCAATCAGATCATGAGATTTGATATTACATTTTGCAACTGGAAATTCAATGTCCAAAGGGCTGATGCAATCCTTAGTTGTAAAAAAATTTGCAAATTGGTTAGCAATTCAGTGATTTCTTATTCTATTTATTACTTTAATATTTTACATTTATAAAGATTGCATCAGCCCTTTGGACATTGAATTGCCATCTGAATAAATGTGAATGCAATTCAGTGAATTCTATTTTTTATTCAAAAAAATTTGAAATTAACTAGGGATTACCTCAGCACTTTGCACATTGAAGTGCAAAATGTAATATCAATTACATGCTCAGATTGAATATTGAATTGACAATTGAATATTTGTGCTTAAAATATTCCACCCTTGGCGGGCCTATACAAAGTCTGACTTTTCACACAGTAAACTTCCATGAACTCACACACAGGGACCTGCAGGTGTGTTGGACAACACAGAGAAGGTTAAAGGTCAGCCAGTGATTTACAGGAGCTCGGTTGTAGCTGTCTACCAGACTTCCACAGCCAAAGAAACAATTTATGATCACAGTCACTTAAACTCAGACGGAGCACAAAAAATGTGAGAAATCTTTATATATATTGAGCACTATAAGCACATATGCATGTTTCTGAGCACCTCCGGCGATACTCACTCATTAATCTTAAAGCACTTAGACCCCTTAAATCTTCCTCTTGTAAGTCGCTTCTGATAAAAGCTTCTGCTGAGTAAAGTAAAGTAAAGTAAAGTAAATACGTAGGACCGGACTCAAGGTCCTGGCTGGGACAGCAACATTTAAGACAAGCGTTAAGTCCATTTTAATTTGAATTCGGTTTACAATTGGACCACGTGCAAAGAGAAAGACGACGCAACACCGGCGGGTAAATCGGATGAAGTTCGGCGCGGGTCCGTCAGCTGGCTGGCTGTACGTCTGCGCGTTGGAAATAAACTTCTGCCACTATCATTTCCTGTCTCCTTCTGCCAGATCCCTTTCACTGGAGCCAGTATGAATCCCGCACGATCCTTTGGACCTGCACTGGTCATGTCCATCTGGGAAAACCACTGGGTATGAGCGCCCTCACTGTCACATGTGTCCATGTCATGTCAGCATCATTTCGAGATTTTTCAAGATTTCAAGGATTAATAAAAACCTTGAAAGCACGACACATGTACAGTGCACCCAGCACTCATGGCATCGCAGTATTTTGTTATGTTACAGCCTAATTCCAACATGGATTAAATTCATTTTTACACACAACACCCCATAAACACAACGTGAACACGAGGTTTTGGCAAATTTATTAAAAACAAAAAACTACACTTTGTTACATGTACAAAGTGACATTCCGAATTGAGCTCAGGTGCCCCCCCCCCACACCGTTTCCCCTGATCATCCTTGAGATGGTTCTGCACTCTTCCTAGAGCTGGCCGGCCACCTACACTGGCCGATCATTGAAGAAGGGCCTTTAGATTTGATGGTCACTCTGTCAGAGCTCCAGAGGAGAAGCTTCTAGAAGGACAACTCTCTGCAGCAACCACCAATCAGTCCCGTACGGTAGAGTGGCCAGACGGAAGCCTCTCCCTGGTAAAAAGGCACATGGAGTTTGCCAAATGGAACCTGAAGGACCACGAGAAAATTTGGGCAATTCTGAGGGAATAAAAGGAATTTATTCCATTTTGGAACAAGGCTGTAACATAACAAAACGTGCTAAAAGTGATGACCCGTGAAAACTTTGTACATGGTGCTGGAAGTGGCGGTGCCTGCCGGCGTTTTTAATCCACCTGAATACATTTTACCTACCTCAGGTGTACTGGGTGGGCCCGGTGATGGGCGGAGTCCTGGCCGCGGGTTTATACGAGTACCTGTTCTGCCCGAACCCTCGGCCGAAGCAGAGCTACGCCCTGGTGGCGTCGGCCGGCGCCTTCCCCTGCGCCTTCGGCGAGAAGCAGACGCCCTTCACGGTGCTGGACGTGGACCGAGCGGAGCGGCTCGACAGGAGGAGCGTGAGCCCACCGGGGGGAGGTGCTGTCATCAGTGTGACATCACACGTACTGGTTTACAGTCTTTTTATATTCCCATTTGGGGTGTGGTGTTCCCCAAATGAATTTGTACAGCCACAGAGCACGTTCAAAAATTCCTTTATTAGTTTAGAATTCTTCAGCAGCATCTGCAGCAGCCTGTACAATGTTTGAGGTATCAAAAAATGAGGTTAATACGTCATTCAGCCATTAAGGCATTGATAAGTCACGCTTATCAATGATAAGTCGACTTGTCATTAGTGATATTTCCCAAAACCACGTCTGGGTGACAAGTTCTCAGCAAGGCAACAGGACGGGGCTGACGCTTCCTGTTTTGAGGTCACAGAATAGTTGGTGGAGCTTCTCAGAAATGGCAACCTGTAAAAACAAAAGTGACGAAATGTTACAGATGGTGTGTTTGTGTAAAACAGTGTAAAAGTGTGTGTGTATGCGCAGTACACACCGGGTACTTGTCCGGCTGCTCCAGCCGTGTGTATTGGGGGTGTAGCGCATTGATGGAGGTCTGGGCTCTGGCTCTGCTCTCCCCCAATGAACTGAGGGGACATATAATCTACACACACACACACACACACACACATTCCTATAACATCAGCAGTCCACAGACACACAGGAGTAGGAGGAGACAAGGAGGAGGAGTCTGTTCACCTGTCCATTAATGAAGACCTTCTGCTGGAGATTCATCACCTGAGCAGGTGTGACGCACAATGGTGGCTCCTGTCCTAGCGGGTGACACCGCAGTGACACGCCCTTCTTAGGCTCCGGCTCTCCTGACAAGCATAACAGATCCAAAAATGGCCGACCTACACAAACAGGAAAGAATCAGTTATGGAAAATAACTTCATATTCTGTGTGTGATAAAAATACTGATAATAATAATAAATGTTTTTCCCACTGCTTTTACACACACACACACACACATTCCTGCTTTTCTCTCTGTAAATTTCCATCTCGTCCCACAGGGTCTGTGTGATTGGCTGATGCCCCACCACGGCCCTTGGTAATTATAATAAAGACAACTTCTATTTTAATATTTGTGAAATGTCTGTCTGAGTGAAGACATTTACATTTACAGCACAGACATTTACATTATCCAGTGTGTCTTGTTTAGGGACACGATGGTAGTAAGTGGGTCTTCTGGTTCATACCCACTAGACTACTACCACCTGAAGAGAAGACATGTGTACCCGTCCTTACCCCAAACACTCACCGTCCGAGTCCATCAGTCTGTACACTGCTTTCCTGCCGGGCAGGGTGCTTTTCTTGGGGTCCTCGGTCAGCTTCATTCGGGGTTGACCGCTGATCTCCACCAGCTGAGGAGAAACAGCTAAACTGGTTCAGCCAGAAACACTGTCAATAAAGCCTCTTTCCCTACTTCCGCAGCAGCTACGGAACTCCACGCACCTTATACACGCAGCCCAGCGAAGGCTGGCGACTGCAGGTCACGAGGTGAGTCCCGACCCCCATCACGTTGATCTCGTTCTCCTGACAGACACACACAATGGTATCTTCTTTGTATTTATGGATGTGTTGCAGAAAAGAAGATCGGTTTAAAGGTCCCCTGACATGAGATTTTTTTTTGCTTTTATATCGGCCCCCTAATACTGTGTCTGAAGTGTTTTAGGGGGCCTGAGTGAGCGTGAGACGGAATGTATGCTTTTTGGTGGTGGTGACCCCCCGTATTGACCTCGCTTCTCTAGCCCCTTGTGTAAAATCATTGATTTCATATCAGGAGTTAAGACGGACTCCACTCTGAATGCACCGGTGAACAATATTGTAAAATTGTGCTTTTATTCACCAAACTCAAGCCAGTCCTTTCCAAACGAAATCTGGAAACAGTGATTCACGGTTTCAGTACGTCCCGCCTTGACTTCTGATCAGCCAGACATCTCTAGCTCGCCTACAATTGGTACAAAATGCAACTGCACGTTTTCTCACTAGTTTTTCTTATTAGTGTTTAAATCACTGAACGTCTTAGCTCCGTTCCTACACTCCACCCGTTCTCTCGGGTCTTCAGACCAGAGACTACTGTCTGTTCTGCGGTCACATGACAAGCTCGGAGGTGATTTTTTTTTTTTTTATGTACAGCACTTTGGTCAGCTCCTTTGTTGTGTTAAAGTGCTTTATAAACTGGTACGGTACAGTAGGGGAGGGGTGGGAAATTCTCTGGGCAATAAAACCATGAGAAATGGGAGGTAACCTTCCCCCTTTGGCCAAAGCACTCTTAACACCACTGCAGGACCACAGACAGGCTGGGGAACTCGTATTAATGTTAAATCATCTCATGTCAGGGGACCTTTAATTAAAAGCTGAACTTGGGAAGCAGTTTTTCCCCCTCACTTGTGTGTTGGAACCCAGTTCTACCTACCATAAAGTCCTTAAGCCACACCCACTGTTCAGACCTGTGACAATGAGTTTCAATAAACAGAGAAATCTCAATCACACGACCAAATCTCCAACAAAATCAAGTACTAGAACGTGCACAAAATGCTGAATGCCAGGGTTGGTGTCCACTGATGTCCACTGACATACCCTGTTTATACCAGAGTGTAGAGAACGGTGGGAAGCGAGAGAGGAAAGGAGCTTGTTCTGTGCACGCCCATCTACTGGGCAGCAGTTTGGCTTTTTAATTACACTGTTTTGCATACTGCCATGGTGCCTAAGGGTCAAAGGGTGTTAGAAATGGGTGAGGGGTGGACTCTGACCTTCTGTCTGAGCTCAGCGAGACTCCCCTCTGAAACGCCATTGGAGCCAACAATGATGAGAGACTGGAACTCAGGAAAATTGAAACTACACACACACACACACACACACACACACAGTATTAATCACTTTAAATCTTCATCACAGTGTAAAGACACAGGGCAGCTCTGTACAGACAAAACTATTAAAAGTGCACAAGTGCACATGCGGTGCGTTAATAAAACGGCCGAAATAAGCGGTCACTCACTGGTCACTGCACCGCCTGAAAACCCCACGCACTTCCACTGACTGCCTGCAGAGGTCCCCGCTGTCCAGCCGAATACCAACCGGCCGATAGCCCAGCTCACACAGCGCCAGAGCCACGGCGCAGAAGCATGGCAGCCCACTGCTAACACACACACACACACACACACACACACACGAGTCAGTGTCACACGACCCTGTCCAAGATGCAAGAAAGGTCTCCAGATGAGTAAACGAAGACCACGACCATAAATAAGAAACACTTACCACTGGACGCTGTAGCTGTCGATCACCGGCAGGAAGTTCTGTGGGTAAGCGATGCCATAGGACAGAAAAGCAGCAAACTCCCCCTGACGGATGCCACCAGACTCCGCCCCTAAAAGCTGGCGCACACGCCTCAGCCAGCCCACCGCGAGGGACACCAGGTCAACAGGGTCACCGCCGCTGCAGGGCATCAGTGTCTAAACGCACACCGACACGTCCCGTCAGCTTCCCCTACAGGCACGAGTCTGGTACGCATGGTTCCGGGTGGAGTCGGACTCACCCGGGACACACCTCCTCCAGGCTGGAGAAGGAAGTGATGTAAGAGTGCGCCATGGTGCCAGCCACAGGAACCCCAAACAGACGCCCGGCCAAAACATTTGAGGTCAAATCGAACCCTGAGACGGAGGGACGGAGGTTTACTCGTGTTGTATAAAAGAGCACGGTCGAGAGGCGCTGAGTAATGACCTCCGATGTGCGTGTATCGGGAGGCGCTGAGACCCCCGTCTGGACCCTGCGCCCGCCTCAGGCCGAGCTCCATCAGCTTCACCGCAGGTCCAGCAGCCAGTCGGAATCTGGCAGCGTTGCTGCACACCAGGCTGAAAATAAAATACGCTTTACGTGCTGCATGTTTGTGTGTGAGTTGTGTGTCATATTTACCTGGCGTAGTTGACCATGCACAACAGGCTTGTCTCAAGAAGCTGGACAACAGCGAGTGGACCAGACACCTCCAGCAGAGGGACCTAAACACACACCCGCACACAGACACTCACACACAGGTGGGGAAAGGGCGTGTTTTTGTGACCTTTTGACCTCCCACCTTGCCAAACATAGCCGTGCCCTCTGGGACTGATGCAATGGAGACAGCAGAGCAGTCCAGGCCAGTCAGGAAGGAGAAGAAGGCGGGGTCAGTGTCCTGGGGAAGAACCGACTGGAGATATGCAACATCTACACACCACACACACACCACACACACACAAATACATACAAATTAAAACTGGACCTGAAGGGTGCTGTAGTTCTAGATCCTGGTCAGAAGGTATAGATATAAACAGTTGATGTCCCATTCAGCCTCTCATGCTGCAATACTGCTGCCATATCTGGACGGGGTTCCAAGCTCATTCAACCACGCTTCTCTGACGGTACGAGCAAACATTTACGCCACGTACAGCTATAAAAATGACAAAGTGAAGTGATTGTCACATGTGATACAGCAGCACAGCACACGGTGCACACAGTGAAATGTGTCCTCTGCATTTAACCATCACCCTGAGTGAGCAGTGGGCGGCCATGACAGGCGCCCGGGGAGCAGTGTGTGGGGACGGTGCCTTGCTCGGTGGCACCTCAGTGGCACCTTGGCGGATCGGGATTCGAACCAGCAACCTTCTGATTCCGGGCCGCTTCCTTAACCGCCAGGCCACCACTGCCCCAGCTGTTATAACGAAGGATCAAGGCATAACATTTCATACGATTTTATTGTATCATCTGGTATGTTACGAAATTTTGTGTTCAAAATAACGTTATTGTCACAGACAAGAGCATCAGTCTTCTCACCCCCATCCCACAGGATAGTACTGTTCTGAAAACCGGTAAATGTTGCAGTTCCTAACAAATGTATAAAAACCTGGGCTATCTAGTTTTCCCAAGTAACTAGATGTTCATCTTTCATGTTAAATATAAAAAATAATTTCCTTGCACAGCTCATTGTCTATAATTCTCTACAAATCCATACAACTGCCTGTTGCGTTGGATAAATGTGTATATGAATTATGATTGTAATTATGAAGACTGCCAGTGTCTTTCAGTGAACATTGCTGACATTTTTAGTGGTCTTTGTATTTGCAGTGTTCTGCATGTAGCAGTAGTTTAGTTTTGGTTTATTTCGAATGAAAAAAATAGCTATAAGCAGATTACATTTTGAACATAAAAAATAAATTTATTCGCGGCTCGGTCGTAAATACACGTCTGAAGAACCAAGACAATAAATAATTCCCTATTCCACCTTGGCCCTGTAAAAGGGGCGCCTGCCCCTCCCAAGATGGCGGCTCCGCGCATGCGCACTCACCGTCCTCCGTCAGCCGGAAGTTCCGCAGGAACAGCAGGCAGTCGCTGAGCCCCGCGAACAGCGAGAAGCCGCCGCCGAACGGCGCCTGGCGGAAGAACATCTCGAAGGCGGCGGGCTCGTCGTGGCGGCCGGCGCGCCAGTAGGCGTACGCCATGTGAACTGGTACAGGTCCGTCAGCAGCGGCGGCATGCGAGAGCGCAGCGAGAGCTCGGCGAGGTCACGTGCATCACGGACGGGCGCGGCCATGTTCGGTCCTGGAGCAGCGGCGCCCCGCCCCTCTCGTCCGCCCCGCCCCTCTCGCCCCCCCGCCCGCCTGGCCTGGCCGCACGGCGCCCTTTACCCCGATTCTACACACTCACCGTCTCCTTCTGGACATATTTCATCTAACTTATTGTTTTATTAGGTACGGATGCAACAGAAAAAGGAAAGTTAACCTACATACCCATATGACCTAAATACTGTACAGTATTTAAGCTTTAGTTTTAGTTTAATGGGGGTCTGTGTGAACCGTTATTTCAATACACGGTATACTGTGTATATTGTCTTACTAACAATAAACCAATCTTGAATCTTGAATACATTATTAACCTTGTAACGCGAGCCATACCACCATGGCTTTACACCCCCAGAGGTCACGAGTTTGAATCCGGCCGGATTTGTGTGTGTGTGAGTGTGTGTGTGTGTGTGTGTGTGCAGCTCTCATGCTCTTTCCTCCAGTTTCCTTCTACCATCTAAATGGATGCACCTAGCAACTGTAAATCAAGCCAGGAGTGTGTGGGTGGATGGTGTGTGACTGGGTATTTCAAAAGGAAAATTCTACGGCCTTCGAGGTGTGATTTATAATAATGGTTATAATTTTTTTTAACATTTATTTAACATGAACAGTCCCATTGAGATTAGAAATCTCTTTATCACAGGACATTTTAAATGTGTATTTTTGCCCTGGGCATTTACATTTACAGCATTTACCAGACCAGAGTGACTTATCCAGAGCGACTTACAATTTGCAGGGACAGTCCCCCCCTGGAGACACTCAGGAAATCGTATAATTGATGCATTGCGATGCAAACATAAGCGATTCTGCATGGACGCAGTGCAGAACATAATCGATTCCATCATAATGGGCGTCGGCTGGTGATTCTTGTTTAAAAAGTCGCGCCGGTAGTGAACGTGGTGCCTGATCTGAGCTGCAGCGTCGGTCTGAAAGCGGCTTTACATTTTTGTTCCAAAAACGGTCTGTGTTCAGTCCCGTGCTCACCTGACGCCGCGGACGTCTGTATCGGCCGTTCTTTGGCTTTTTCTGCTTTTCTTTTGCCTTTTTCTATTGTAGGGTGTTCTGCAGGGTGCTAGTAGCCTAGCAGGTAACACACTCGCCTATGAACCAGAAGACCCAGGTTCAAACCCCACTTACTACCATCGTGTCCCTGTAGAAAATGTGTGGGATCGAGGCACTGATAATCATAGTTGAATTTAATCAATTGAAACAAATTGTAAGACAAGTGCAGGTTCACACCTCTATTAAATATATTAATATGGTGCTTTAATCAGCTAAACAACACAAATACGCAACATATGTCATTTACAAAAATATATGGAGTACACCTACAGATCTCACAGTACATTTTCGGGATTTCATTTAGTCTCTTCCACATCAACTGCCGTGACCTCTGATTGGAGGAAGTGTCTTGCAAGCTCATTAGTCAATCTGTGCCGTTGCCCCGCCCAGGTAAAGTGGGTGGGGATTCTATTATCATACAGGAAGTGACCACTAAGCTGGTATGCCAGGGAGGAGCGAACCAACCCAATGCCACCACCACTCTGAGGCCCCGGGTGGTACAGCCGGCCATTGATTGGCTGGATGAACAGCGACTCCGGACGGAAGGGGACGTTCAGCTTGGGTCCCCCGCCGCAGTAGGACAGGCGCTCTGGCCCCGCCCCGGCGAGCAGGTGCGTGAAGACGACCGGCAGGTCGTCGCAGCGCAGGAAATTACGCTCTCGGCCACAGAGAGAACAGGAATGGGAAGTCCGTGCTGGTAGCGGCCGCTGGCGTTGGCCGCCAGTCGGCTGAAGAAAACACCAGGAACTCCTGATCTACGGAGAAAGAAGTTAAAGTTCCACAACGATCCACAAGCAAAACAAGCAAAGCCTGCTGTACAGTCCATTTTTCATCTTTGTTCAGGATGTCGATATGCAGACATGGTGCTAGAAGAACTCTACACACATCATGTCCTTGTTTCAGGACATTCTGCGACAAGCGCTTTAGGTAAATCGGTATTTGATCAGGTTTTTTGGTATCTCACACTGTGACATTTTCCTTTTTACTAGAATACAGTTTTAATAAAGCAAATTTTAATCGTGTGATTACAAAAAAACTATTTACCTTTAAAACATGTGATGAAATTCTTCACCTTTGTGTCGTCCAAAAACAGCTGTGCAGAACAAGGAGACCCATCAGAACCGACTGAAGGCCCCTTAACATCTCACTCATAACATTTACAACATGTTCAATTACAAACTCCATCAGGTATTAAGAATATTCATCGCATTAATCGCACAAGAACATTTGCAACGAAGTGTAACATTTTTTTCAATTTAACAAAGGTAACATATTGTAAAGTCCTGTTATTTTAATTTCTGGAAAAAATTAATTTAAACTGCATTTCAAACAGAGAAACCAAAATAATATCTCTAAAATAAAATTGGGCAGACTTAAAAATATACAGTACAGGCCAAAAGTTTGGACACCTTCTCATTCAACATGTTTTCTTTATCTTCATGACCATTTACGTTGGTAGATTCTCACTGAAGGCATCAAAACTATGAATGAACACATGTGGAGTTCTGTACAAAAAAAAGGTGAAATAAGTGAAAACATGTTTATATTCTAGTTTCTTTGCTCTGGTTACTGCTTTGCACACTCTTGGCATTCTCTCGATGAGCTTCAAGAGGTCGTCACCTGAAATGCTTCTCCAACAGTCTTGAAGGAGTTCCCAGAGGTGTTTAGCACTTGTTGGTCCAGCTCACCCCAAACCATCTGGACTGGGTTCAGGTCCGGTGACTGTGGAGGTCCAGGTCTCCACTTTTGTTAAGTACAGAACTCCACATGTGTTCATTCATAGTTTTGATGCCTTCAGTGAGAATCTACCAACGTAAATGGTCATGAGGATAAAGAAAACACGTTGAATGTGAAGGTGTCTAGACTTTTGGCCTGTACTGTATATTTTTTAAATACCATTTTAAGTACTTTTAAGTACATTTTCAGAACGGTGTTGTCTTTAAATAATCCAGACAAAAATTTCAACATAAAGTGCAGTTTTGTTCTTTTTGAGCAGCGCTTCCCTTTGCTGGAAAAACTGAGCGCATCATGGCGCTTTGGGGACTTTGGAGCAGGAAAACCGAATCTGCGTCGACATGGAACCTGCTCCTGTACACGACAGACCCACATGGAGCTGATCAACTGCAGCAGTGCATTGTGGGATCTGTAGTTTGTCTTTTGAAATGAAATTTGCCTCCGATCAGTCCCAGCAACGCGCTTTCTTCTCATTTTTGTAGCTCTGATGTGTACATCAGTGTAATCGGTGTACCAGAAAATCGTGCAAGAGTTCCCCCTTGCCCGGAAAGAAAAGTGTGATTAAATGGGGTCATTTTTTTTCGAAATAATTAATCGCAATCAACGCGTTAATTCCCACATTTGGTAAAAGGTACGAAAATGTCTAATTCACTTTAAAAGGGAACCCCCCCCCCCCCATTCCCAACTACGCACCGTGGAAATACTTTTTTTCTCAGAATAGTAAAAAAAATGGGGAAATGCATGTATATTTATATAATGAAATAACACGAATAAATCTGACGTTTGTTATGCATTTGAGTTGGTTTTTAATGCGACCCACCAGGGGGCGCTAGTGCCCGTCCGCGTTATTGCGCCTCTGGGGGAGGGAACGAGCAGGGCTGTTCGCTCCTACCTGCCCCTGGTGGTCTACGTAATAGAAGTACTCGCGTACGCGGGGTTCGGGCCGCTGGCCCTGCGTGTACGTCGCGGCTCCTCGGGCGACCGTGGACAGGACGCGACGCAGGGCAGGCGGGGACATGGCGGGTCCGTCGAGGAACGTGAACAGCGTGGCGCAGCTCCGGGGGGGAACGCGGCCCGCACACTTCAGTTCCGCCGTAACGATGGTTCCGTCCCGCGGAACACGAAAACTACAGATCCCATAATGCAGCGCGTCAGTTGGGCTCTGAATCTGCAGGTTCCACTAGAGATGAGCGATACCACAGCAGGTAAAAATCTGATCATTTATACAGAAATGTATTATTTAGAATCTAAATAAAAAGTGTTGTCCTGCGGCGCCTGCCGGGAAGTTGGGGCTGAGAAAGTTGGCAGCAACACCTGCATCTGTGACCCGGATTGAAGATGATAAATAATACACGATAAATAAAGGTGCTTTTATTCTTTTATCCGCTCTGTTGTTTCTGTAAAAGGCGAATTAGCTGCTGAACTGGTCTGACAAAACGAGATGACCCGCAGGTTGTCAGGACAACGGCAGCGTCAGGCGCGGCTCTGATTGGCCGTTTAATTAACGGCGCGGGTCCGATTAGCCGCTTAATTACCGGCGCGGCTCCGGTTGGCCGTTTAATCGCCGGTTCGAGTGCGGTCCGAGTCCGCATGGGGGCGGCGCGACGCCGCGCTGCCATGGCAACGCTGGAAGCTGCGCGCTCGCGCCCCGCGGTGACGTCAGGCGGCGGCGGTGACGGAGAGGCTCTGGTCGCTCGCTCGCCCGCCCGCTCGCTCGCTCGCTCGGTGGCGGAGCATGGCCGCGGGTCTGCGGAGCGTCTTCTAACGGCAGCGGCGGGGGAAAATGGCGGAGAGGTAACCGGGGGACCGGTGTCCGGGATGCGGGCGGGATGCTGGCGGGATGCGGGGCGGGATGCGGGGCGTGTGGGTGGGGGTGCGATGCGTCGCGCGTTCCGGCGGTTCTGCGTTTCTCCTCCAACGCGTCGGGACGCCATGAAAGGCGAGCGCGGCGCGTTATGTAATGCGCGTGTCTCTGTGCGCGCGTGCGAGCGTGCGTGCGTGCGTGCGTTGCGTGCGTGCGAGCGTCGGCGCATTGCGCTGCAGGTGCAGCTCCCGCATCCGACATCAGGAAGTGCGGCCCGACGGTCGTGTGGCTGTCACTGTCACCGCCGCGGTGTCCGTCCTGCCCACAGCAGCAGCTGCCACCCTGGCAGATGTTTCCCTGATTCAAATAAGAACGAGCAGAGGTAATAACCTCCCGAATGAGAATGAGCTTATTAACACTGTTAATTAACGTAATATAATCGTCTTGTGACAATGAATCAGGCTGCAGGCCTGAAAACGCCTGAAATGTGACATGCCACCACATAAAATGATATAACCCGTTATATTCCCCCCACCGCTTCAGACCGAGGCTGCAGGGCCGCGGTCAGATCGCATGTGATGCACTGGAACCCCCTGATGGAGGATCCGGTGATACGAATGCGTTTCAGCGCCGGATATGATCTGGAAACGGGACCCCTGGGTCCTGATGCATCTCCACTCCAGAAGACCACGTGGAAGACCAGAGGGGAGGAGAAGCGAATCGCCAAAATCCATTATATCATATATATACTCCGGTCCTCCAGCATCTTCATCAGAGATGATGAAGGAGCTGATTTTGCACATATCAGCCAAATTTCAGCCATCTTCAGATCATCCCATCCGGGAAATATTTGACCTTCCTTGAACGTACCTTTTGGTCCTCAGTGGTGGAACCTCACGAGCGGTCATGTGACATGGTGTTTAGAATGCGTGAGTGGCAGGAAGTTGGGGTGCGAGGCTGCGGAATTGAGACAGTACGTCGGGATGGTGACGTTTCTCTTGTCTTCGCGTGTCCAGGCTGGAATGGGTGGAGATCATCGAGCCGCGTACACGGGAGCGCATGTACGCCAACCTGCTGACCGGAGAGTGCGTGTGGGACGCCCCGGTGGGGGTCTGCATCAAGCCCAGCGGCGAGGACCAGTGGTGGGAACTCTTCGACCCCAAAACCTCGCGCTTCTACTACTACAGCGCCGCCACCCAGAGAACAGTCTGGCACCGCCCCAAGGCCTGTGACATCATCCCCCTCGCCAAGCTGCAGACGCTCAAACAGAACACCGAGTCGCCCACTCCGCCCACCGCCACCACACTACGCTCTAGCCCCGCCCACAGCGCCGTCAGCTCCTCGTCCCTGGAACAGGAGGAGAAGCAGCGAGAGGAGGGGGAGAGGTAGGCCTGGGGTCGACTCGGGGTCACAGTTTACCGTTTTAATCTCAGTTTTGCTGTAAAAGTCGTGGCGAAAACTCCTTTTCTAGTCACGCAATTCTATTTAACCCAGTCAATATAGTACGAAAACCGCGTAGAACAGACATCTACATTTACGGCATTTACCAGACGCCCTTATCCAGAGCGTCTTACAGTCAGTAGTTACAGGGACAGTCCCCCCCTGGAGACACTCAGGGTTAAGTGTCCTGCTCAGGGACACGATGGTAGTAAGTGGGGTTCGAACCTGGGTCTTCTGGTTCAGAGGCGAGTGTGTTACCCCACTAGGCTACTACCACCCAGTAGTTACAGGGACAGTCCCCCTGGAGACACTCAGGGTTAAGTGTCCTGCTCAGGGACACGATGGTAGTAAGTGGGGTTTGAACCCTGGTCTTCTGGTTCAGAGGCGAGTGTGTTACCCCACTAGGCTACTACCACCCAGTAGTTACAGGGACAGTCCCCCTGGAGACACTCAGGGTTAAGTGTCCTGCTCAGGGACACGATGGTAGTAAGTGGGATTTGAACCCGGGTCTTCTGGTTCAGAGGCGAGTGTGTTACCCCACTAGGCTACTACCACCCAGTAGTTACAGGGACAGTCCCCCTGGAGACACTCAGGGTTAAGTGTCCTGCTCAGGGACACGATGGTAGTAAGTGGGGTTTGAACCCGGGTCTTCTGGTTCAGAGGCCGAGTGTGTTACCCACTAGGGCTACTACCACCCATATGTACTCTCCATGTCATTATATGATATATTTCATTATAGTTATTGTCACATGACCAGCATCTTCAATACGTGTAAAAGTTTCCTTTCGAAGATATTTCGTGATGAATGTAGTTGTTCTCCAAGCAGATTTGATACGCCGTGAGCCGCTTCCATGTTCCGTATGGATTTTTGTGGTTGGTCTTCATTCTAAACCAGACACTCCTGAATGTTCCTGCTGAATTCATTCCTTTCGCACTGGCTTATTTCCAAAGAGCCACAACTGATTTTCCGGAAAACCCGGAAAACCCGGAGTGGCAGCTGGCCCGGGCACGACCAGCTAGCATAAATAAAACTCTTAACAGAAAGAGCATCAGGTGGCGAGATGCTGGTGAGATGCCAGCCAGAATTAATATTCCTGTAGCAGACACACTCAATTCTTTTCTTTTTCCAATTTAATGGAATAATGGACATTGGCTCCACATTATTAATCTGATTTAGGTTTTCCTTTGAATTATTTCAAACCAAACATATTTAGTTAGTTCAGCTTGGTTTTTTTAAGTAACAAACGATTTTGTTGAATTGATCAAGCGTAATTTGGCACTGAATCCAAATTAAACCGAATCACTTTCTTTTTATCCGTAATGCGTTTTCTTAAAAAAAAAAACATTAAAATGTTAAGTCTAATCCATACGAGGGAGGTTTAAGTTGGTTTGAAGAGGGACCGTACCCTTTTTTCAGCGTAGCAGAATTGGTCTGTGTGTCCCGCCGAGACTCCGTCCCTCCTCTGCCAGCGTCGCTGCTTGTGGGGGCCGCCGGAGCGGGTAAATGGGCGCATCATCCAGTTAAGTGTGAACTGAGATTCCTTCTTCTAGATTCAGGGGGACCAGCTCAGGGCTCGGAATCTTCGCTCTGGGTTCGGTGTGTGCATGCGGATTTATTCACAAATGAAGGTTTCGCTGGGGTCGGAATTCGATCGACCATATACCTTTTGAATAATTAACAGGACTTTTAATAGGGTGTCCCGGCCAACTGAACCGGCATTACCCTCAATTATAATATTACTCTACTACTACTACTGGGTTGAGACGCAGGAAAGAAATATGAAGTCCGCACCGTGTCACTGCAACATTCATCCACTTCATCTTCTTTAAACTTCAGGCCTGCTGCTTCACCCTTTCCAAAAAAATCATGTTTGCACATTATTTATTCATGTCGTCTAGATGCGCGCATGAAATCCGTCTTCAGGACAAGACGGTGGTGATCGAACGGCGTCCGTTGGGCTTTTTTGGATCCTTTAAATGATTATTTCTGCATAAAATATATGCGTTAAGTATCTAATAAGTAAAGCGTTAATTGCATGACATGCAGGGAATGTCTCCTATACAGACTGTCCGGCACGTCACTTCTGGCATTTACCAGACGCCCTTATCCAGAGCGCCAGTAGTGACAGGGACAGTCCCCCTGGAGACACTCAGGGACACGGAATACACATAATACAGAACATTTGAGTACCTGCATTCGGTTTGTCTTACATTTGACAAGACAGTATTCGGATTACAGTTGCTTTATGAAAAATATATTTCTTGCAAAATTATATCCATGCCGATGTTTTATTCATGGTGATGGTGGTATTCCTGTTATCAACTGTATTAGTCAGGATGTCCCAGTTTTGGGTTAAATCTTTTAGTTGCTTATGGGGCTTGTGATGCATTTTTCATGAACCAAAAAAAGCAACAAAGTCCCAGGTTCAAACCCCACTTACTACCATTGTGTCCCTGAGCAAGACACAACAACAACATTTATTTCCTATAATCACATACAGTATGTCTCAATGGGCTTTAACAGGCCCTACAGTTGACACCCTTCTGCACGCAAGGAAAAACTGTAGGAGAGAGAAATAAAGGTCGGAAGAAGCGTGATACAGTGGGGACTGTCCCCCTTCCAGGGTAGAAGGAGGCTGCAAGTGGTGTCAGTGCAGGGTTGGTGGTGATTTGTCCAATAAGAGAAAAGGTTTTAGAGGTGGAAAAGTCCAAAGTGTAGTATAGAGCATCTGTCCATGTTTGGAGGTGCTGGACAGTGCAGAGTAGGTTTTAGTCCAGTGTCATGGTGGACATTACGTGTCCATTATGATGCTACTGGTCCATTTGAAGATCCCTGAAGCTTTAGCTGTTACAGGTGGTGGTGTTGGCTGTGGTGACCCTCTGGTTCGTTTCATGCTAAGTCGTCTCGTCAGAAGCTCATTGCTGATGAGACACTTGACCCTGAGTGTCTCCAGGGGGGGACTGTCCCTGTAACTACTGAATGTAAGGTGCTCTGGATAAGGGCGTCTGGTAAATACTGTAAATGTAAATGTGATGTGACTGCTTACAAGTGCGCATGCAAACTGGCCTGTTGTGTCGATCACAGAACTACAGAATCCACGACGGATTTATTATTTTATCAAATAACGCCAGTAACCGTAAAATGATGTCACTGACAGTAATCTTTTACATATCCACCCGTCACTGCTGGAGTCATTGACTGATCGACCAATCATAGAGCTGGATGTTACAGACACTCAAACCACTGAACGTTCTCTATTGTCCTGCTGGACGCTGCAGATTTGATCAGTTTTGCACAATGGATTATGTACAGTGACTTCATGGCTGACAATTAAATACAGAAGACACATTTTGTTGTGTCACCGTGTGCTGTGCTGTGTTTCGCAATGAAAATCACTTCACTTTCACTCTCTAGGTGTAAATTAGACTGATTGCATCCCAGTTAGGGCTGGACAACATGGCCTAAAAATAATATTGCAATAATTTTACACGATATATATATTAATATACAGTAATACACAATATAATGTTTTTTGTTCACTTTTATTTATTATTATTATTATTTAGTTCTCTCATTGAAAAACCATGCACTTTTGGTCAAGTGTCGTGAGCTTTTTGAATCCGGGCTATTCCACTGTACGAACTGGGACCATGTATTGGCGATCTTTTTTGTTAATGCTGCCATGATGCAGGGCTGCTAGTAGCCTAGTGGGTAACACACTCGCCTATGAACCAGAAGACCCAGGTTCAAACCCCACTTACTACCATCGTGTCCCTCAGCGGGACACTTAACCCTGAGTGTCTCCAGGGGGGGACTGTCCCTGTAACTACTGACTGTAAGGGCGTCTGGTAAATGCTGTAAATGTAGATGTCTGTTCTACTCGGTACTCGTACTATATTGACTGGGTTAAATAGAATTCTGTGACTAAAAAATGAGTTTTGCCCACGACTTTTACAGCAAAACTGATATTAAAATGTGATTTATTTCAATTTTACACTAGCGTGAATAGCATGTGTGAAAGTGAATTTATTCCATGATGTGATGAATATTTAAGCAGCTCTAAAAACCCAGCTGGACACAATTTGCAGGTCTCAAACAGAGGACATGTCTAAAGAAAAGTGGATGCGTTTTCTGGTTGTGCAGGGAGTGGCTTCGCATACCACGAAAGTGAAGTACATGCTGTCTGTTCAACACGAACGTTAGGATTTATACTCTGTGAATATAGTAATATCGCACGTGGAAGAACCTCCGATACATCGACTATATTTACATCTACATTTACAGCATTTACCAGTCGCCCTTATCCAGAGCGACTTACAGTCAGTAGTTACAGGGACAGTCCCCCCCTGGAGACACTCAGGGTTAAGTGTCCTGCTCAGGGACACGATGGTTGTAAGTGGGGTTTGAACCTGGGTCTTCTGGTTCATAGGCGAGTGTGTTAAACACTAGGCTACTAGCACCCTGGTATTCCATATATCGCCCACCCATGATCCCAGGCATTTAAAAATTCAACCTTGAGGCCAGTTATGTGCACACATTTCCACTAAAGCTGTGTGTGTGTCTGTGTGTGTTTCAGGTTTAGGATGCTAATAAAGGTTTCAGATCGCGAGCCCAGTTTCCTATCTCAGGGGAATGGTTTCTCAGGCTCCTCCCCCCGTCCACGGCGTTGCTCTGGAAACGCTCCTCCTGACCCCGAGGTCTCGCCTGTCTTCCATCCTGACCGCCAGTCACAGTCGCCCTACATGAAGCGGGTGGAGCTGGGCACCCAGAGGCGCTCGTCTGGTGAATCTCAGCCCTCATCCCCTCGGTATGCGTATGAGCCCCCCCTTTATGAGGAACCGCCCACTGAGTTTCAGGCACCGCCCATATATGAAGAACCACCTTCTGACATGCACTGTGACTCCTCCCCCTATAGCTCTGATAGATCTCCAGCACGAAAGCCCACTTCTATTTACCACTCCCCCAAGCAAGGCCACTCCCCCTATGGGCAACTGGTTCTGACTCGACAGAAACCAGCCAATCAGGAGAAAAGTTCTAGTTTGGAAGGGCGGGACTACAGCCCCAGTGGAAGGGACTACGTCTCTGGGGGAAGGGACTACAATTCAGGTGGGCGGGATTACAGCTCCAGTGGGCGGGACAGTAGCTCCAGTGGGCGGGAGTATAGTGCAGCAGGGCGGGAATATGTAAAACAGCTGGTTTATGTGGAGCAGTCTGGCTTCAGAACTGCTGAGCGTCTGATTGGCTACAGCACACAAGGAAGTGTTTCCGCTGCCAGTTCTTACGGAGGATCGTTCACACTGCAGCACAATATAGGCGGAGCCAACCGAAAGCGAAAAACCCGCAAACCTTCCCTGGAGGGCGGGGCCACCACCCAGGAGGCGGTGGAGTCAGCATTGCTGCAGGCGCGATTGGCCTGGGAGGCTCAACAGGCTCTGAAGCAACGAATCAGCTGGGACAAAGAAGGCGGGGCCTCTTCACAAGGAGGGGCCAAAGATGGGTATGAGAGTGATGGGGCCACGCCCCTCCCACTGCCCGGTCCTGTGGTGCGCGCTCTCAGTGAGGACGAAGCACTGGCACAGAGCGACGTTGGACGTTGGAGGCGCAACATGCACATAAACTCTCACACACACACACTCGACCGACTGGCCTTTACACACACTCTCCTCGAGAAAAGCCTGTCTGTGCAAACGAACCTCGCCTCACCGGAACCCTACCTGCACCCCTCCCAGGTACATCACACACACACACACACACACACACACAATCTAGTACGATCTCAATACTTACACACAAAACACACATACACACCATCTCAATACATACACACAAAACACACATACACACCATCTCAATACATACACACAAAACACACATACACACCATCTCAATACATACACACAAAACACACATACACACCATCTCAATACATACACACAAAAAACACATACACACCATCTCATCATACACAAAAAACACACATACACACCATCTCAATACATACACACAAAACACATACACACAATCTCAATACATACACACAAAACACACACACACACAATCTCAATACATACACACAAAAAACACATACACACCATCTCAATACATACACACAAACACACACACACACAATCTAGTACGATCTCAATACTTACACACAAAACATTCGCACATTTACAATCTCAATATATACACACAAAACACACATACACACAGTTTCAATACATACACACAAAACACACATACACACAATCTCAATACATACACACAAAACACACATACACACCATCTCAATACATACACACAAAACACACATACACACCATCTCAATACTTACACACAAAACACACATACACACCATCTCAATACTTACACACAAAACACACATACACACCATCTCAATACATACACACAAAAAACACATACACACCATCTCAATACATACACACAAAACACACATACACACCATCTCAATACATACACACAAAAACACATACACACCATCTCAATACATACACACAAACACACACACACACAATCTAGTACGATCTCAATACTTACACACAAAACATTCGCACATTTACAATCTCAATATATACACACAAAACACACATACACACAGTTTCAATACATACACACAAAACACACATACACACAATCTCAATACATACACACAAACACACATACACACCATCTCAATACATACACACAAAAACACATACACACCATCTCAATACATACACACAAAACACACACACACAATCTAGTACGATCTCAATACTTACACACAAAACATTCGCACATTTACAATCTCAATATATACACACAAAATACACATACACACAGTTTCAATACATACACACAAAACACACATACACACAATCTCAATACATACACACAAAACACACATACACACCATCTCAATACTTACACACAAAACACACATACACACCATCTCAATACTTACACACAAAACACACATACACACCATCTCAATACATACACACAAAAAACACATACACACCATCTCAATACATACACACAAAACACACACACACACACCATCTCAATACATACACACAAAAAAACACATACACACCATCTCAATACATACACACAAAACACACACACACACAATCTAGTACGATCTCAATACTTACACACAAAACATTCGCACATTTACAATCTCAATATATACACACAAAACACACATACACACAGTTTCAATACATACACACAAAACACACATACACACAATCTCAATACATACACACAAAACACACATACACACCATCTCAATACATACACACAAAACACACATACACACCATCTCAATACATACACACAAAACACACACACACAATCTAGTACGATCTCAATACTTACACACAAAACATTCGCACATTTACAATCTCAATATATACACACAAAATACACATACACACAGTTTCAATACATACACACAAAACACACATACACACAATCTCAATACATACACACAAAACACACATACACACCATCTCAATACTTGTCTCAAAACATACACACACACAATCTAGTACGATCTCAATACTTACACACAAAACATTCGCACATTTACAATCTCAATATATACACACAAAACACACATACACACAGTTTCAATACATACACACAAAACACACATACACACAATCTCAATACATACACACAAAACACACATACACACCATCTCAATACATACACACAAAACACACATACCACCATCTCAATACTTACACACAAAACACACATACACACCATCTCAATACATACACACAAAACACACATACACACCATCTCAATACATACACACAAAAAACACATACACACCATCTCAATACATACACACAAAACACACATACACACAGTCTCAATACATACACACAAAACACACATACACACCATCTCAATACATACACACAAAACACACATACACACCGTCTCAATACATACACACAAAACACACATACACACCGTCTCAAAACATACACACAAAACACACATACACACAGTCTCAATACATACACACAAAACACACATACACACATTCTCAATACATACACACAAAACACACATACACACAGTCTCAATACATACACACAAAACACATACACACAATCCTTCAATCATACACCAAAACACACATACAACACACAGTCCAATACATACACACAAAACATATATTCAACAACACTCTCAATACATACACACAAAACCACATACACACCATCTCAATACATACCCCCAAAACCACTACACACAGTCCTCGAATACATACACCCAAAACAACACATACACACCAATCAATACCTTACACACACAAAACACTACACACACATCTCAATACATACACACAAAACACACATACAACACAATCTACCAATACATACACACAAAACACATACACACAGTCTCAATACATACACACAAAACACATATACACACAATCTCAAAACATACACACATACTCACAATCTCAATACATACACACAAAACACACGTACACACATTCTCAATAAATACACACAAACACACATACACACAGTCTCAATACATACACACAAAACACATATACACACAGTCTCAATACATACACACAAAACACACATACACACAGGACAAATTTCACTGTGTGCAGAGGACAAATTTCACTGTGTGCACGGTGTGCTGTGCTGCTGTGTATCACGTGTGACAATCACTTCACTTTCACTTTCAAAACACACATACACACAGTCTCAATACATACACACAAAACACACATACACACCATCTCAATACATACACACAAAACACACATACACACCATCTCAATACATACTCACAAAACACACATACACACAATCTAAATACATACACACATACTCACAATCTCAAAACATATACACAATCTTAAAAATTAGTTCTGTTTGAAAAAACACACATGTTCTAGTACTCTCACACTATCATACATAATGAATAAAGTGTACTTAAAATGTAATAATGCATGCTTTCTCTTTCAGTCAGAGGATTTAGGGGCGTGTTCTCAGTTTGAAGGTGGGCGGAGTATAAGGACCATGATGCCAAGTGCCAGCTGTGGAGTTTTCCCAGAATTCTCTCTGAGAAAGCCATCCTCCGAGACCGACATTGAAAACTGGGCATCTAAACACTTTAACACGCATACACAGGTACTTACCACACCACACACCCTCACAAAAACACACAGAGAAAAAATATCTGGACTGAATTACACCGAAATGTTGGTATATCACAATGGCTGATTATGGACTTACACTACAAATATTAAGTTGGCAGTGGTGTCCTAGCTGTTAAGGAAGCGGCCCCGTTTAAAGCAGCCAGGGCTCTTTCAATCCTCAAGAAACCCACCACTGATCTTGCAGACATCAACAACTACAGACCAGTGTCTCTCGTTGAACACTGTGTCTACAATCAACTATCACTTCATCTATCTCAGAACAACCTCCTAGAACCCAACCAGTCTGGCTTCAGAGCAAATCATTCTGTCTGTTTCTGAAAAGCTACATGCAGCCAGATCTGTTCTTATTCTCCTCGACCTCTTTGCAGCATGTAATACAGTTAACCACAAGACTCTCCTGTCCATCCTGAATAGACTTGGAATTTCGGGCTCGGCATGGCAGTGATTTGCTTCCTACCTTGATGAGCGGTCTTACCAAGTGACTTGGAAAGGATCCATGTCTGCAGACTCTCCACTGGTGTCCCTCAGGGCTCAGTACTCGGTCCTCTCCTTTTCTCCCTCTACATGAGATCACTTGGGGATGTCATTTCCTCACATGGGTTATCCTACCACTGCTATTCTGACAACACACAACTCATCTTCTCTTTTCGTCCATCAGATGTACACGCCACTTCCAAAATCTCTGCATGTTTAACTGAGCCATCACCTAAAACTCAATCCTACCAAAACAGAACTATTATTCATTCTGGCAGATTCTTCACCTCATCAGAATCTTGCTATCTACCTGAACAACTCTCAAATCTCTCCTTCTACAACTGCACGCAACCTTGGAGGAACTATAGACAACCAACTCTCCTTCTCAACTCACATCAATCCCCTGCTCATGTAGATTCCTGCTCATGTAGATTCCTATTGTACAATATCAGATGGATCCTACCTCAGAGCCCTTATTACACCTTGCACTGCACCTCACACTCTCCGACCCTCCAGTACTGCTTGCCTGGTCCCTCCACTGCTGAAGGTACGAGGAAGACAGTCGTCCAGACTCTTCTCTGTCTTGGCCACTAGGTGGTGGAATGAACTCATTTACATTTACAACTACAGCATTTATCAGACGCCCTTATCACAGAGCGACTTACAATCAGTATTTACAGGGACAGTCCCCCTGGAGTTAAGTGTCTTGCTCAGGGACACAATGGTAGTAAGTGGGATTTGAACCTGGGTCTTCTGGTTCATAGGCGAGTGTGTTACCCACTAGGCTACTAGCACCCATAAACTTCCCCTCGAGGTCAGAACACCACAGTTGCTGAGTATTTTCAAACAGCAGCTAAAGACAAGTTACAAGCTTGTAACGTCCTTATAGCCTGACTTATATAAGAAAAACCTACAACCAAATGAATAAAAAGATTGTATTCCTGGTTTGAGTCCTAGTGAACCAGAACTGATCACTTCGTTGATGGTAACATGAAAGCATTTTGTACGTTGCTCTGGATAAGGGCGTCTGGTAAATGGCGTAAATGTAAATGTGAATATAAGTTATATTTCGTGATTGTTTTCACCTGTGTCTGCCTGTATAAAGCTACCCCGTTTGTGTCTCCGTCCTCGCCATGTCCAGCCATCTTTTGGTACATTTTTACTGCCCATGACCCTGTTAAACCATGTGATCTGGTTCGGACAAGTCCTGAGAAATCGAGTGTGTTTGTGTTGCAGGGCTTGTTCAGACGGAAAGTGTCCATAGCCAACATGTTGGCGTGGAGCAGTGAGCCCATTAAAAAGCCAATGATTGTGACGTCGGACCGCGCCGTTAAGCGGGAGGCGGTCGAACTCTTCAAGCTCATCCAGACCTACATGGGTGACCGCCGTGCCAAGGCGGATCCCGTCTCGGTCGCCCTGGAGATCGTGGTGAGGGGGGTGGAGCTTCCAGGGCCTCCGCGACGAACTCTACATTCAGCTGTGTCGCCAGACCACAGAGAACTTCCGCTACGACAGTCTGGAGCGCGGCTGGGAGCTGATGGCCATCTGCCTCGCCTTCTTCCCCCCAACGCCCCGCTTCCACTCATACCTGGAGGGGTACATCTACCGCCACATGGATCCCCAGAATGACAACAAGGGTACACACAATTTGCACACATGTAGTAATAACTGTGTAGAAAAAAAAGGTCCTGTGTCCTTCCTCTCCTCTCTGATTATGATTTGACATGCTGAATGGTCAGACCACACCCATGACCACTGCAGACAGGGCCAATCACAGTAGTCCAACGTGGGCGTGCGTGTTTGTGTGTGTGTTGCAGGGGTGGCCATCAGCAGCTACGCTAAATATTGCTACCGCAAACTCCAGAAAGCTGCCCTGGCTGGAGCTAAAAAGGTGAAGAAGGAGACGCTTGCGTGTTCAGATGTGGCGTGGCCGCGCGATTGGGCTCCGCCCCGACCTCACCTTGTTCTTACGCCACCGCAGGGCCTGAACAAGCCGTGCTTGGAAGAGATCGCGCACGCCCGGAACGCCATCTTCAACCTCTCCATGTTCGGCTCGTCTCTGGAGGAAGTCATGCTGCTGCAGAAGGAACGCTACCCTGACAGACAGCTGCCGTGGGTGCAGACTCGTCTGTCAGAGGAGGTGCTGGCGCTCAATGGCGACCAGACCGAGGGAATCTTCAGGTGAGAGACAGAGAGGAGCAAGGAGAAGAGCAGATGATTCACAAGCTCGTTTTTACTGAGGTTTTACATACAGAAAGACTTCATCACATCGTTTTTAGCACACATGGTTTTTGTGTATTGGTGAGGAGGAGCTACCCAGCCAATCGGTTTGTTGGCGTGTGATTATTTCTGATGCTCAGATGATGGTGGTGGTTAATGGTGGTTTTAAAAAGGGGAGGAGTCTGTATGCATGATTGACAGCTGTCACGCACTGGCTTCCTCATTCTGGGCGATTTAATCCCCCTTGTGATTATCAGAGCTTTAGTTTGTCACAACCTTGATGGCATGACGAGGCAGGTGAACAGAGACGAGGAGAATAGATGACCAGGAAGAAGGACGCATTTGCATGACGTCACGAAACCGGGTTTTTAATCGGTGAAGAACAGGACAGGGGAGACATCCGGCAACGTGTAACACAACAAAGACCTGAGGCGAACAGAACCGAACATTACACATGACAAACGTGAAACTCCGGTCTGGATCCTGGACCGGAGTAACCCCTTTCGGACCGGATCATGACATAATTCCAGTGTTCTGATTAAGGAACCATTGAACGTGGGATTAGTGAACATGCACGAAGCGCTACGTAGGCCATAGCACAGAAGACAGGAATTCAGCTCTTCGCAAAACGTTGTCCAAACGGTGAAGGATGCGTTGTCCTCTGGGGATGTAGACGATCCTGCATTTTTACCACATTTCATATTCACACATCATTGTTGTTATCATGGGCCATCTAATGAAAATCACTCTGCACCAGCCCAGTCACCCTTGTCTGTCTGTCTGTCTGTTTTTGGGGTGTGTGTCTCTGCAGGGTCCCAGGGGACATCGATGAAGTCAACGCCCTGAAACTCCAGGTGGACCAGTGGAAAATCCCCACCGGCCTTGAGGATCCACACGTTCCAGGTTTTCAGCCCCGGCTATGGCACAAAGGGCCCACGTGACACGTTTAAACCCGCGTTTAACCCGCGCCGCTGTGTCCGCAGCCTCTCTCCTGAAGTTCTGGTACCGAGAGCTGGAGGAGCCGGTGATCCCTCACACCTTCTACGAGGAGTGTGTGTCCAACTGCGACTCGCCCGACGCCGCCATCAGCGTGGTGCTCAGCCTGCCGCACATCAACAAACTCGTCCTGTGCTACCTCATCCGCTTCATGCAGGTGAGAGCGAAGTGACCGTCACCGCGAACCACTGCAGCACAGCACACGGTGCCACCTCGGAGAAGACCGGACCAGCTGAGATCTGTCTTCTTCTGTCCTGCAGGTCTTTGCTCAGCCGTGTAACGTGAGTGTCACTAAGATGGACGTCAGTAACCTGGCGATGGTCATGGCCCCCAACGTCCTGCGCTGTGTGTCCGACGACCCGCGCATCATCTTCGAGAACACGCGCAAGGAGATGAGCTTCATCCGCCTGCTCATACAACATCTCGACACCAGCTTCATGGAGGGGCTTCTGTAACACACACATGCAGATACTCGACCAAAAACACATTCATGTTACACACACACACACACACACACAGTAAACAACGATGACATTCCACTACACACACAAACATACTAACACATACTATCATTTCACGGTCACACACACACACACACACACTGCAGTATTTATCAGATCACACGCACTTAAATTGAAGCATATATGTATACACATCTGTAGTCATATACACAGATTCACACTCACACCTTCATACACACACATTCACACACAAACATGAACATGTAAAATAGATTACAAAAGATACAAAAACCAACATACACCTTATTTGAACCAATACAGTTTGTCCCTTAAATCTTCTAAATTTTGTGTATGTGTGTGTGCGTGTGTGTGTGTGTGAGTGTGTGTTTGTAGTCATGCCCACTTGAATGCTAATGTCTATTTTTGTCTCACTGTAATGTTTTTTCTATTCCTAATTTTTTATAAACTGTTTTTAATTCATACTTTTTATGTCTCTGTCTCACAGATCTGTGAGTCTGTGTGTGTGTTTGTGTATATGTCCATACACGAGTGTGTGCGTGTGTGTGGGTGCATTCAAGTTTTTTTTTTATGCTTTTTCACCCAGCACATTTAAAAAGAATTTGGTGCTTTTAAGAAAATACACTGCCAAACAAGAAACACACACACATTCTACACACTCACACAACGTCCCTACAAATATACACACAGTCTACGCACTCACACAACATCCTTACAAACACAGACACAGTCTGCACACTTACACGACGTCCCTACAAACACACAGTATACACACTCACACAACTTCCCTACAAACATACACACAGTCTACACACTCACACAACTTCCCTACAAATATACACACAGTCTACACACTCACACAACATCCCTACAAAAACAGACACAGTCTGCACACTTACACGACGTCCCTACATACACACAGTCTACACACTCACACAACTTCCCTACAAATTCACACACAGTCTACATACTCACACAACTTCCCTACAAACATACACACAGTCTACACACTCACACAACATCCCTACAAACACACACAGTATACACACTCACACAAATTCCCTACAAAAACAGACACAGTCTGCACACTTACACAACGTCCCTACAAACATACACAGTATACACACTCACACAACTTCCCTACAAACATACACACAGTCTACACACTCACACAACGTCCCTACAAACACACACAGTATACACACTCACACAACTTCCCTACAAACATACACACAGTCTACACACTCACACAACGTCCCTACAAACTCAGACACAGTATACACTTTCACAACGTCCCTACAAACACACACAGTATACACACTCACGCATCTTCCCTACAAACATACACACAGTCTACACACTCACACAACATCCCTACAAACACACACAGTATACACACTCACACAACTTCCCTACAAATATACACACAGTCTACGCACTCACACAATATCCCTACAAACACACAGTCTACACATTTACACAACGTCCCTACAAACACACACAGTCTACACACTCACATAACTTCCCTACAAACATACACACAGTCTACACACTCACATAACTTCCCTACAAACATACACACAGTCTACACACTCACACAACGTCCCTACAAACACACACAGTCTACACACTCACATAACTTCCCTACAAACATACACACAGTCTACACACTCACACAACGTCCCTAAAAACACAGACACAGTCTACACACTCACACGACGTACCTACAAACATAGACACAGTCTACACACTCACACAACGTCCCTACAAATATACACACAGTCTACGCACTCACACAACATCCCTACAAACACAGACACAGTATACACACTTACACAACATTCCTACAAACACAGACACAGTCTACCCACTCACATGACGTCCCTACAAACACACACACAGTCTACACACTCACACGACATCCCTACAAACACACACACAGTCTACACACTCACACAACGTCCCTACAAACACACACAGTCTACACACACACGGCCATGGAAGTTCGTGGCCTGATTCAACAGTGATATACATACCACACACAAGAGCACTAGGGTTTTAACTGTAGGATCTTTGTCTTTCTAAACGTTTGCCTTTTTTTATATGATTTAGTGGGCAGGAGTGCAATTCCATCCATGGAAAATATTGTATTTAATTTAAATGTAGAACAGCAGAAACACACATTAGCGACCCCAGTTACACACTCTATTAACCCCAGAACTACACATCTTTTACACCAGTTACACATGGTGTTCACACCAACCACTTACACACCGCAGTGACAAGAGTGACACTGGATGGGCTGGAGCCTGTTTGCGGAATGCTGTTCTTCTCTCATTTCTTTCTCTTGTTCGTTTTATTTATGAACGATGTGTTTAATGGACACGGTTGGGTTTAATGTTGTTTAATAAATTAAAATTGAAACATGAAAACAAATCTGTTGTCATTTTGCCTGCAGAAACACACGTGCACCATGTACATACTGCGAATGTCATAATACTACACTGTGTGTCATGGTGGCAGGGCAGGACAGGGCAGGAAAACACAAAAACAGGAGATGACGCAGACATCTACACACAGGACAAGGACTGGACACACACAAAACCAGGCCATGACAAGGTGCTACACACCCACAAAAACTGCATTCGAGGGCAACCTGAGGATAATGACAAAAATCCCTTTTACCATTTGTTAATAACAATATAATAATAATATCACTACATGTAGCATTATTACTACTACTGATAATAACATTATTATTATCAGTATTATTGTAGTATTATTAATATTTTGATGAGACAGGACCGTGTCTGGCCGGCAGGGGGCAGCATTGTCTTTACAGTCGTGATGCTGGTAACTAAAAGTGCAGAAGAAGGGAGGCGGAAGCGGAGACATTCATGGACGGTGGGTCCATCTGACCGCCGGTGACCCAAAAATACGATCCTGACCGCCGCTCGGACCCAAAAATACGATCCGGACCGCCGCTCGGACCCAAAAGTACGATCTTGACCGCCGCTCGGACCCAAAAGTACGATTTTGACCTCCGCTCGGACCCAAAAATACGACCTTGACCGCCGCTCGGACCCAAAAGTACGATTTTGACCTCCGCTCGGACCCAAAAATACGACCTTGACCGCCGCTCGGACCCAAAAGTACGATCTTGACCTCCGCTCGGACCCAAAAGTACGATCTTGACCTCCGCTCGGACCCAAAAGTACGATCTAGACCTCCGCTCGGACCCAAAAGTACGATCTAGACCTCCGCTCGGACCCAAAAGTACGATCTTGACCGCCCCTCGGACCCAAAAGTACGATCTTGACCTCCGCTCGGACCCAAAAGTACGATCTTGACCGCCGCTCGGACCCCGGACTTCAGAACGATTCCGTTACTCTCCAGGATCTTCAGTGAGTATCTTAGTTCCGTCCACAACCAGTCTTTTTCTTTTCGTGTTTCGTCTGCACTTTCTTCAACTCGATTGTGCAGATTAGAATGAGAATAAACTTTTAGAAAAAGTAATTTAGACAAGATGAGAAGAGCTAGTACCAGATGAGACTACCACCACCTTTAAGAAGCAGTTGAAAACCCACTTATTCAAAAAGTATTTCAGACAAATCTAACACTTACACACGCACATGCACACACACTGCACAAAATAAAAAAAAATCTTTGTCTAGCACATCAAGGGGACCTCTGTGGCACCTTGGCGGGTCAGGATTTGAACCGGCAACCTTCTGATTACGGGGCCGTGTCCCTACCCACTAGATGTTATATACATAAAGGGGGATTTTTTTTTAAATATTGAGACACTGGACAGGACATATAGTGAAAGTGAACAGGGACCATTTACACAGAAAACAGCAGGTGCAAACAAGCAGGAATTTGGGGAGCAGTCCACAGTAGTCTCCGGTCCGGACGCGGATCCAGACCGCCCCTCAAACGCCAGTCCATGACGGGATGATAAAAATCTGTAGCGCTTTTATTCCAGGTCCTGTCATCCAATTAGATATTAAGAATCAAATTAATCTTGTTCTGATGAGTACATCAGTACAATTTAAAGCAGTGGTCTAGTTATGATCTGATGACAGGGATTAGGATTTTTTTATATATTTTTTTGTTGGATTAAGATGTATTTGGATTTCTAACTTCTAATACAATCATGGAATCTGTCCAGTATTGATTCATCTGAGCTGGAGTGATTAATCTGTTTGTGCAGATCTGTCGAAAGGATGCGCGTTGTGGTGACTGGAGGCTCAGGCCTGGTGGGAAAAGCGATAGAACACGTGGTGAAGGAGGAGGGAGGAGCGAAGGAGGGAGAGGAGTGGATCTTCCTCTCCTCTAAAGACGCTGATCTAATGTAAGCAGCACACACACACACAGGAACTGTTAGTAGCCTAGCGTGTAACACACTCGCCTATGAACTAGGAGACCCAGGTTCAAACCCCACTTACTACCATCAACGTCAACTTTATTGTCATCTCACCATATACGAGTACACAGAGAGACAAAATTTCGGGGTTTCGGGGATTCACAGGATGCAAAAAGACAAATGACACACAAACATGACAAAGGACATGGTGCACCGACCCATAAAATAGTGCAGGTCGAGACAAACTAGACAAACCAGGCTGACAAGTCGTAATATGAAAATATATCAGTGTGTGGATGTATTTAGTATAAAGTGTATGTGGTATATGATATACTATGATAATTGTTAGAGTTATCAGTCTTATCCAACACTTATAAACCAGAGAGATATGACACGAAGCAGTTGATCTCTTTTTACTTGCAAGGAGAGCGATCAGAGACGATCATGCCTCCAAAAGCTCTGCCGTCTCTTCCGCTTCCTCTCTTTTTATTTAATAAAGGGCGGTACATTCATCACAGGATCACACCATATAATCTTATAATTTGCATGTAGGGTTGTCTCTTGGTAGACGCTCCATCGCAAGGTCTCCTTGTTTTCTTACTTCTCTGTGGCTGCAGGCCTCCTCTTATCAAGTCGCAGTCATTCTGTTCTGCAAACAACCTTTAGCCCACCAGTTTCTCATCCAAGAGACTAATGATTAAATATAGTGCGCATATTAAAAAGAATAATACAGTTTAATACATGTGAGATATAAATGTCAAAAAGGTAATAAAAGGTAATTGCATGATAACTTATATACATTTTCCAACAATCAGTGTGTAGATTTATTTAGTATATAGTTTATATGGTATATGATATACTGATAATAATGTCAGTAGTAGTGATATGACAGTATATCAGTGTGTAGATGTATTTAGTATAAAGTGTATATGGTATATGATATACTATCGTAATAATGTCAGTAGTAGTGATATGACAGTATATCAGTGTGTAGATGTATTTAGTATAAAGTGTATGTGGTATATGATATACTTTGATAATAATGTCAGTAGTAGTGATTTGACAGTATATCAGTGTGTAGATGTATTTAGTATATAGTGTATATGGTATATGATATACTGATAATAATGTCAGTAGTAGTGATATGACAGTATATCAGTGTGTTGATGTATTTAGTATATAGTGTATGTGGTATATGATATACTATGGTAATAATGTCAGTAGTAGTGATATGACATTATATCAGTGTGTAGATGTATTTAGTATATAGTGTATATGGTATATGATATACTATGATAATAATGGTAATAGTAGTGATATGACAGTATATCAGTGTGTAGATGTATTTAGTATAAAGTGTATGTGGTATATGATATACTTTGATAATAATGTCAGTAGTAGTGATTTGACAGTATATCTGTGTAGATGTATTTAGTATATAGTGTATATGGTATATGATATACTGATAATAATGTCAGTAGTAGTGATATGACAGTATATCAGTGTGTTGATGTATTTAGTATATAGTGTATGTGGTATATGATATACTATGGTAATAATGTCAGTAGTAGTGATATGACATTATATCAGTGTGTAGATGTATTTAGTATATAGTGTATATGGTATATGATATACTATGATAATAATGGTAATAGTAGTGATATGACAGTATATCAGTGTGTTGATGTATTTAGTATAAAGTGTATGTGGTATATGATATACTATGATAATAATGATAGTATTAGTTAAATGTCACGATATGATGATAATAACACTGTGAGGTGATGAGACAGGACTCTTGACCCTGAGTGTCTCCAGGGGGGCTGTCCCTGTCACTACTGACTGTAAGGCACTCTGGATAAGGACATCTGGCATGATAGGATCATAAACTTCCTGTTCAAAGTGCACACAGACGCTTTTAAAATGAAAATAACATAAAAGCGGGATTTGAGAAACAAATCTCAAATGTCATGAATGTTCTGCTGCCTGTTCTCTGATTGGCTGTCTTCTTCTTCTTGGCTCAGGGATTTTCGGGCAACGCAGGCTTTATTCCAGAGGCTCCAGCCAACACATGTCATTCATCTAGCTGCCATGGTTGGCGGCCTTTTCCGTAATATGAGGCTCAACCTGGACTTCTGGGTAACTGTTTAAGTGTGTGTGTGTGTGTGTGTGTGTCAGATGACCTTTAACCTCATGAGACAGAGGCATCTGAGCTCTCTGTTTTGTCTTAATTTGAGAGAGTGTGTTACCGTGTAATGTCTGCAGTATTGACCTGTGTGTGTGTGTGTGTGTGTGTGTGTTACAGCGTTGTAACATCTACATCAATGACAACGTGCTGCAGGCTGCCCATCACGTCGGTGTTCAGAAGGTCGTCTCCTGCCTGTCCACATGCATTTTCCCCGACAACACAACTTACCCCATCACTGAGAAAATGGTACACACACACACACACACACACACACACACACACGTCCAAACACTTATTTCATCTCAGTTCTCTGTCTCACCCAGATTCATAACGGGCCGCCGCACGATTCCAACTTCGGCTACTCATACGCAAAGCGGATGATTGACGTCAACAACCGGTCAGTTATACTGTTATCATGGTGCAATATTCCCCAAACAATAGTAAGTATCGCATCCGATACACAATTATGATTGTTGTTGCTATGGAGACACGTGTCGCTATTCACAGCTTCTTCTTCCTTCGGCTGCTGCTACTAGCGCCTGGTTCAGACAATCCGGTTTCCCTGCACAGAACGACCGAGCGAGTAAATTAAAAAGAGATCAATTCCTAAAATAAAACGTCCAAACGCCTCAAGCTCCGCATTCCAGTCAGAAAATGTCCGATTCATTCTTCGCCTCTGCGGCGGTCGGCAGACCATCACCCGCCGCAATAATCAGCCTGTTTCAGCCAGTCAGGCCACAATATGTGGCAGCCCGCAGAGGTCAAAGTTCAACTGAACCCAGTCGCGGAGCGCTGGTGCCAAACACAGCGGTGGGTTTCAGAGCGCGCCGCATTCGGCCTGAAACCGGATTTACCCGCTGAAAATGGGTCAGTAATTCCGCCACAACCGGATCGGGCCTGTGCCGATAATGAAGGAGAGTCTGACTAGAAATATAAAAATAGAATCCTGCAGCTCCGGCTCCCCTGGCAGTTCGGCACGTGTCGCAGGTCCCACCTCCGGCACAAAACCCGAATTACTTTACAAGGTTGGTTAGACCCACATGGAGACACCGAATAACAAACGGCAGCATTCGGCCCATGTACGCACCGTTATCACATTTAGTATCTACAACAGAGTGAATAAAAGGATGTACCATCTATTCGTTCTGTGCAGGAAAACCGGATTGTCTGAACCAGGCGCTAGTAGCAGCAGCCGAAGGAAGAAGAAGATGTGAATAGCGACACGTGTCTCCATAGCAACAACAATCATAATTGTGTCTCGGACGGGATACTTATAGGATACTCCTAGTGAACCGGTGATCTAGTGCCAAATGCCGTAAATGTAAATGTAGTACGTTTTACATCCTGTCGGAGTTTAAGTGGAATAATTAACAGTAAGATAATAAAAGATTAGAATAGTAGAATTTTATTGAATTAGTTATGGAGAGTTAAATAATGTTCTTTTATGCAGCTGGAGATGGAAACCTCACATTTCACTGCATTTCACTGCGTGTCATACCGTGTATGACTCTATTAAAATAAAATTAGAAATGTTTTGTTTTTGAATTATGATCCTGGGTAAACAGTTAAAATTCACGAAGCTGATAGATAAAGATGAAAAGCGGAATGTGTTCACGCTAAATATCTGCTTAGACCATTTATGCATATCGACCATTTCTGTACATATATGTTTATTGTTGTCATGACCGCAGAAGAATTCTGTAAAATGTGTACTGTACGGTGTATTGGTGCTGTGCGTGATTGTGATTTTGTGATTTCGGGCGTGTCTCGGCGGCGTTCTCCGTGCAGGGCGTACTTCCAGCAGTTCGGTCACCGTTACACGGCTGTCATCCCCACCAACGTCTTTGGTCCCCACGACAACTTCAGCATAGAAGACGGACACGTTCTGCCCGGCCTCATACACAAGACGTACCTCGCGAAAGGTAAGACGCGGATTGTTGGCAGACGTGGAAGGTTATTTCCGGACGTGGAAACGGAAACGCGTGTCTGTGTGTGTTAGAGGAGGGCTCGCCTCTCACGGTGTGGGGAAGCGGTAACCCGCGGCGACAGTTCATCTACTCGCTGGACCTGGCGCGACTCTTCCTGTGGGTGCTGAGGGAGTACGACGAGGTGGAGCCCATCATCCTCTCAGGTGGAACGCCGGACAGGTGCAGAAAAGAACGCTCTCTTTCGTCCTGACGGAGACGTTTCTCTCCGGGTTCTAGTTGGAGAGGAAGACGAGGTGTCCATTAAAGACGCCGCCGAGGCCGTGACGGAGGCTCTGGACTTCAGAGGAGACATCGTCGTATCCTTCTTCACCAGAACACTGTAATGTCAACACGAAGCACACACAGCAGTAAAATGGTGGCACTTAGACATTGTGTGTGTGTGTGTTAAGATGTTATGCGCGTGTGTCAGGTTTCACGTCATTAGATTCTAAACCCCACTGACGGCTTGGTAGGTCGTCGAAGGTTAAAACTCGTACTACCGACCACTGAGAAGCGGTTCTGTCTGCAGACGAGTCCAGGTCCGCTGGTTCTCTCCTCGTTTCCACGGATCTCCGGTGTCCCGGGGACTCCACCCATCCTGGAAGAACTAAGGCTGCGCCCAGTCACAAAAGCGGCCGGTGTGGCGCTTAGAAAAGATCTCCGTCACGGAGCAGAATTAGACACCGTGGAAACGTCCGTGGTTGTGGTTGTGGTGTCGTGGTGTGTGGTTATGGTGTTGTGTGGTTGTTGTTGTGTGTGGGTGGTTGTGAGGTTGATGTTGTGTTCCTGACTGGTGTGTCCAGTACGACACGAGTAAAGCAGACGGTCAGTTCAAGAAGACGGCGAGTAACGCAAAACTCTGCAGCTACCTGCCCGACGTTACCTTCACACCGTTCAAAACAGGTACACACACACACACACACTACCCAGCATTATCTTCACACACACACACACACACACACACACTCTACCCAGCATTACCGTCTCATCTTTCAAAACCACAACAATCATTTCTTTGTTTCTTTCCGCATGCAGCTGTTAAGGAGACGTGTGATTGGTTTGTGAGTAATTACGACTTCGCCCGAAAATGACGTTTCCTCGCGCTGCTCAGGAGGAGGAGCCTCCGCCGGAAATGAAGGGAAGTGACATCACTGCGGTGCGGTGGCGTCTCTGGCTTTTCTCTTGGTCGGGTTCTGTCGGGGGTTCTTTGCTTCTGTCACTCCGCTGCTACGCTGCGTATCGAACTTCTCCGTCAGCTGCAGTGATACGAGAAGTAAGTCAGAGCAGCACGACGTAGCAGCGGACCGGGAGGACCTGGCGGCGGGCCGGGGCTTCGTCTCTGTGCTCCTGAGTTCTGAACACTAATAAAAGTGACTTGTTCTCACACTCACACACACATCTCCGTTTCTGAAGCCAAATAAAGTGGTGTGCGGGTGACCATGTTCACATCGTTCTTTTTTCTCTATTGGACAAAACTACTTTTTAAAGTACTGACGCTGGACGCTTGTTTTTGAGTTGTACGCTGTTCACATGGTCTCTTTTTTTAGTCCAGCTGTTCCTCTGGGTTCCGTTCTCTTCATATTATTCTGCTGTCACAGCTGCTTTTCTGCATTTTACACCGTAAATAAACATGCATACACGTCCTAACGCTGACATTTCAACTCCGGCCGGGTAAATGGTATTAACCCAGGTTACAGTTCGGTGATGGAGGGCCTGGATAAATGCACACACACCTCACCTCACACACTGTATGGCTGTATATAAATAAATCTTACTTTGAATAAGAATTGGACTGGGACTTTTATTTTGAAACCGGGTGAATTCGGGTTCTTCTTCCGGGCCGCGCCACCGACTCGTGGGTTAAACTCGGAGCGCCGCTGCGGGTTTTTTTTTTTTTTTGCGGACCGAAGACGCAGGAGCCGTAAGTGTCGCGGCGGTGACGGGACGTTTCATCGGGAGCGTCTGCGTCCACCGGGTGGCCGCTGGCGGCACCGAGTCTCCGGTGTTCAGCACTTTAATTCACCGGAGATCCGTCAGCGCTGACGCGCCCCCGGCGGCGACGGCGGGAACTGCAGGCCAGACGCCCTCTAGCGGCAGAGAGCGGAACATTTTTTTAAAAGTAGTAATAATGTTAATTAATTTTATATTTAGAGCTCTTATCCAGAGCGACTTTCAATCAGTGGTTACAGGGACAGTCCCCCCTGGAGACACTCAGGGTTAAGCGTCTTGCTCAGGGACACGATGGTAGTAAGTGGGATTTGAACCTGGGTCTTCTGGTTCATAGGCAAGTGTGTTACCCGCTAGGCTACTACCACCCTAGTAATATTAATTAAGGCTCACATGAAGCCAGTTCTTCACCCCGAGACGTGGTGTGTAGTGATGGGACCTGGCCACCCTGAGTAACAGGAGAGTGAGTTTGTTGGTTGTGTGTCTCTGTCTTCAGTCTCTGATGGAGTGCGAGCTGTCGCAGCTGAAGGTGGGGTTTGTCGGCGCAGGGAACATGGCGTATGCCGTGGCGGAGGGTCTGCTGAAGTCAGGTGTGAATCTGAGCGGGAAATATAGAAATGCACACAAGTAATAAAGCCGGACACCAACACGGACAGCTCCGTGTGTGCATGAAGTAATCCAGGGACGTGGAGTATTATAGTGTGTGTGTGTGTGTGTGTGTGTGTGTGTGTGTGTTGCAGGCGACATCTCTGCTGATAACGTCACTGTGAGCGCGCCATCGGACAGAAATCTCCCCCGGTTTCAGGTGCTTCTTCCTCTGCATTTTGCGTGTGTGTAAATGCAGCATGCGTTGAAATAACTGTGTGTGTGTGCGCGCGTGTGTGTTTCTGCACGCAGGCGTTGGGGGCGCGTGTGTCACACTCCAACACCGAGGTGGCGTGTGCGTCGCGGCTGCTCTTCATCGCCGTGAAGCCCCACCTGGTCCCCACGGTGCTCGGGCAGATCTCCCCGCACGTCACCCGGCAGCACGTCGTCGTCTCCGTGGCAGCAGGCGTCACCCTGGCGACCCTGGAGGAGGTGACGTTCGCAGGAACAGCCGTTTTGCACGCCGCTGTTTAGTGAAGAGAACGTGGGTGGGGCTCCTGTTGTACTCAGATCGCCAGCGTCCGGCTGTGACCTTTGACCCTTGCCCCCCGTGAAAGTCCCAGGCTGTCCGTCCTGTGGTTTGGAGATGAGACGGGGTGTCTGGTTACCGCGGGTCGCGCTGACTCTGCATTTAATACAGCACCACGGCGACAAGGCTGCACGTTGACCAGAAAAGCATGTGAATGAATAACTTTATTAAGGAAAACATCCTTCTTTTGAAATAAAAGTGTGTGTGTGTGTGTGTGTCTGCACAGCTGTTGCCGGATGGAGTGGGTGTTGTGCGCCTGATGCCCAACTTGCCCTGTGTGCTGCAAGAGGGGGCGCTGCTATTGGCCCGTGGCAGCGGGGCGGGTCCGGGGGTGGAGTCACTGCTGAAGCGGCTGCTCGCTCCGTGCGGATTGGTGGAGGCGGGTCCCGAGGGCTGGATCGACGCCCACACGGGCATGAGCGGCAGCGGCGTGGCGTTCGTAAGTGGCCAATCGGAGTACGCCTGTGCGGCCCAGCGGTTCTGGATGCTGCAGGCCCGCCAGGAGGAAGTCCTGGACCGGAACGTTCCGCAGGCCGACGGCTGAGCTGTGCGTGTGTCTCCAGGTGTATCTGTTTGCTGAAGCCCTGGCCGACGGTGGGGTGAAGATGGGGATTCCGGCCGCTCTCGCGCAACGCATTGCAGCTCAGACTCTCCTGGTGAGAGAAAAAACGAATAATTTATGAAAATTAAAATGTCCTTTATTTTGTAAAAATGTGGTTCTTCCTTTGGGCAGATTATATATTTGCTGGCATCAAGTATCAATACATCAATAGAACTTACATTTACACAAATGTCCTACAGTCAGAGACACTCAGGATGGCGGGGCAGTGGTGGCCTAGCGGTTAAGGAAGCGGCCCCGTAATCAGAAGGTTGCCGGTTCGAATCCCGATCCGCCAAGGTGCCACTGAGCAAAGCACCGTCCCCGCACACTGCTCCCCGGGCGCCTGTCATGGTGCCCACTGCTCACTCAGGGTGATGGTTAAATGGAGAGGACACATTTCGTTGTGTCAGCGTGTGCTGTGCTGCTGTGTATCACAATGACAATCACTTCACTTCAGTGTCCTGCTCAGGGACACATTTTTACATTTATGGCATTTACCAGACGCCCTTATCCAGAGCGTCTTACAGTCAGTAGTTACAGGGACGGTCCCCCCCTGGAGACACTCAGGGTTAAGTGTCCTGCTCAGGGACACGATGGTAGTAAGTGGGGTTTGGTGAGCGTGTTACCCGCCAGGCTACAAACGCCCAATTTGAAGATGAACAGAATTCAGTCATTTATGTATTTATAATTACATTTTATTTCTGTTCTGCAGTGTATGAAATGATGCCGTTATTGTTGATGTCGTTATGAATGCTAATGAACTAATTCCCCCGCGTCTCCCAGGGGGCGGGCCTGATGCTGAGGGATTGTGGGAAGCCGGCGTCCGTGCTGCGCGCCGAGGTGTGCACCCCAGGCGGGACCACCATCCACGGCCTCCACGCCCTGGAGAAGGGCGGAGTCCGAGCCGCGGTGATGTCGGCTGTGGAGGCGGCGACGGAGAGGGCGAGGGAGCTGGGGCGGAAGTGAGGGGCGGACCACGCCCTGGAGGAGGGCGGAGTCCGAGCCGCGGTGATGTCGGCTGTGGAGGCGGCGAGGGAGCTGGGGCGGAAGTGAGGGGCGGACCACGCCCTGGAGGAGGGCGGAGTCCGAGCCGCGGTGATGTCAGCTGTGGAGGCGGCGAGGGAGAGGGCGAGGGAGCTGGGGCGGAAGTGAGGGGCGGACCGTTTGTTGCTTGTTGTTGTCTGATTGTGATTATGTATAAATATAAATAAATAAAATCTTCCAGATGTGGTTCTACTCTTCCGTCTCTACACCGTTTATTCATTTCTCTACACGAGTCACGCTGCACAAAAACGTTCTGTTCAGAACGGTAGGAGGGGCATCTACTACATTTTATGCACCTGCAATAATATTTCTGTGCAATATTTCTATATATGGACAGAATTTACCTGACACAGCACATATTTTGGATGTGTTCGTTTATTTTGTTCCACTCTTTGCATTTTATTATGGATAAATGTATAGTCCACTTTATCACAGAGCCCCCCTGTTAGACATAGTGTTAAATTCACCCTAGTTAGGCTGTCCTAGTTAGGGTACCGGGCCACTGTAGCCCCAATATACCACTATAACCACATATTTCAGTATCGGTCGTACAGTGCAACCGTCTGCCGCTGCTTCTGTTAGTTTTTCTCCGAGACACGAAATCAAGCGTCCAGACTACTGGCAGACCCCAGTGATCAGACCAGCAAATAAATCCTGGTTCCTGACAACTGCTTAACAAGGACATACCATGAAACAAACCAGAGGGTCACCACAGCCACCACCACCGTTACAACTACAGCTCCAGGGATCTTCAAATGGACCAGTAACACCATAATGTAATGTACACCATGACACTGGCCTAAAACCTACTCTGCACTGTCCAGTACCTCCAAACATGGACAGATGCTCTACACTACACTGGACTTCTCCACCAGGCTCACTCTACCCTGGAAGGACATTCCTCTCTCTAGCACTCCTTCCCAACGTTCCTTCCCACCTTTTTTTTGTTTGTTTTTTTGTGTGGAGTTTTTCCTTGTTTGCAGAAGGGTAAAGTGTGGGGGGGTCAACTGCAGGACCTGTCAAAGCCCATTGAGACGTACTGTATGTGATTATGAGCTTTATAAGAAATAAATGCTGCTGTTGCTTTTTTGCTGTGCTCTACTGGATTGAACAAAACAAAACATTTGTTGAGACGTACAATGATACAACTTATAAAAGCATCTTGTATCTTGTGCATTCAACAAAAACCCGAATAAAATAAAGCTTTTTAAATAATGCGTAATAAAAAGAGACCCCGCCCACTCTCCCCGTGGATGTCCGGCCTGGTGAGGATGCGCGCATGCGCAGTGCACCGCAGCATCACGGCGCAGATTCTCCGGTTCCGGTCCTCTTCCGGTGGGCCAGCAGACCGCCATTCATACGCCGCCGCAGGACACGGGAGAGGTGAGTTCGCGGTTCGTTCAGCACAGGAGCCGAGCATGGCGCCGACTCATTTATCAAAATCCAGCGAATCATCCCGCTTTTTATTCCACGTTCTGGGGTGACAGTGGGTTGTTTTTACGCGGTAAATGTGAACCAGTGTCCGGTCCTGTCGTTTTCCTCCCTGCGTCATTTCCGCTGGGAGATTAAATCTCTGCTTGTGCTGCTGCTTCCCTCCTGTCAGATGGTTTCTCTGAAGGCCTCCCGCTCGGACGTGGACCAGCAGAGCTCCGCCCCGCTGGAGGAGGGGCTGTGGGCGGGGCTGAGGGCGGGGCTGCGCTGGGAGTGTGGCCAGGTGTGGTTCGAGCGCGGCGTGTATGAGCGCGCAGAGAGCCGCTTCCACGCCCACGGGCAGAAGGTGATGGGTTGCCATGGCAACCAGGAGGAGCGGCCCACCACGCTACGGCCGGCGAGCGCCGGGTCACCCGTCCGCCCGTCCGCCCCGGGCTCGGACCAAAGCACTCCGCTGGACGAAGGCTACCTGTCCCTCACGCCCACGCCCCCCGCCGCCGTACCCCGACCAATAAACGGCCTGCCCCGCCTCCCGGCGCAGCTGCTGGGGGTGTGGCTGCAGAAGCCGCTGTACGACTGGGCGGAGAAATCGTTCTACGAGAACCTCAGCAGCCGAGCCACTCCCCCGGTCACTGCCAGCCAATCAAAACGCGAGAACGCCGGGCGAGGACGGTGCCAAGGCGCCTCCGAATCCTCGCAAAGTCCCAGAATCCCCAAGAACGAGTAAGAAAAAGACTTCACGGCCCACAACTTCTGCTGTGAGAGTGTTCGTGTGTTTTCTGTTCATAAAGTTTCCACGTGCGCGTGTGTAGGACGTCCAAGGCGAACGTCCTCGCTAATGAACGTGTGTGGCTGGATAAAGTTCGTTACGACGAGGCGGAGCGACTGTTCTACGAAAGGAAGACTGGATTACAGTCGGAGGTAAAACTCACACATTACCTACATTTACATTTACAGCATTTACCAGGCGCCCTTATCCAGAGGAACTTACAGTCAGTAGTTACGGGGACAGTCCCCCCCTGGAGACACTCAGGGTTAAGTGTCTTGCTCAGGGACACAATGGTAGTAAGGGGGATTTGAACCCGGGTCTTCTGGTTCATAGCGAGTGTGTTACCTGCTAGGCTGATGCCAGCCTTACCTGTGCTCCGTGATGCAGTGTCCCCTGCTTATTCCGCGCTGTCCTGTCTGCAGGACTCGGGTGCAAACAGCATCTTGGAAGACATCGCGAGAGCCCGCGAGAACATCCAGAAGTCCCTCGCAGGCGTAAGTACGCGCGCAGCGTCAGGCACAGGAAGTGACAGGCGTGCGTTCCCGTGACCGCTGTAACGATGCTCCTCCCACAGCTGAAGACCAGGACGCGCTCCCCTGGCGGGACGTCCACACCCTCCGTCTCCCGTAACGCCCCGCGGGTCAGTGTGACAGAACGATCCTCGTACTTCACAGACTGTTACTTCCATAACGTTCTAATCCTGCCTGTGTGTGTGTGTGTGTGTGTGTGTGTGTGTGTGTGTGTGTGTGTGTGTTTGCAGAATGCTGGATGTCCTGCCGTGGATCAGGGGGACCTCCGCGCACGTGTGACCAGGCTGGAGCTTGAAAACCAGAACTTGTGTAAAGGTGTGTGTGCATTTCATGTTCACCTGACGCTCCAGCTCTCCTTGAGCCACGCCCCTCGCCACGCCCCCCTGTACAGATCTGGTGACGGTCGTACATCATGAACTTTTAACTCTGCGCGCACATACACACACACAGCGTAGGGTGTCTGTCATGTTTATATAATTATTTCTGTATGTGTGTGTGTGTGTGTGTGTGTGTTTCAGTCATCTGTGAGCTGCGCTCTGCATTCTGTCAACTGGAACTCAGAGTTTCAGTCTTGGAGAAGAAGCCAACAACAAACCCTACAGTGAGTGTACACACACACACACACACACACACTCTCATATATTGTTGATGTGTCAGCTTTGACCCTTGACCTTTCAGACGGAAACCCTACCACACACGGCGGTAACAGCTGCAGTAGATGATGATGATGATGATGTGGACCTGTTCGGCAGCGATGAGGAAGATGCAGAGGCCGAGCGAATCAGAGAGCAGCGCGTGAAGGAGTACGCCGAGAGGAAGGCCAAAAAACACGCCGTCGTCGCCAAATCCTCCATCTTGCTGGATGTTAAACCGGTACGTGAAGACGAGCCACGCCCACAAGGGTCCAAAACACGCCAACCGTTCACAATGAGCTGCTGATTAGATGATCGGATGAACCAAACCAGTAAAATTCGTCCATGAAAACGTACATTTATTTAAAAAGTATACGTTACTAGATCCTTATTGTAACTAGATTGTCATTTTCAGCACTTGAATGTGGTTTGTTTGATGAAGGTGTGTGTCCTCGCCCCGACAGTGGGACGACGAGACGGACATGGCGCGGCTGGAGGAGTGTGTGCGCTCGGTGCGGGCGGACGGGCTGCTGTGGGGGACGTCCAGGCTGCTTCCCGTCGGTTACGGCATCCGGAAGCTGCAGATTCAGTGTGTCGTCGAGGACGATAAGGTGGGAACAGACCTGCTGGAGGAGGAGATCAGCAGGTTCGAGGACTACGTGAGTGTAAACATATCACACGCGACACACACACACACATACACACACACGACACCATAAGAAAACGAATCATTTGTTCTCCTCACCCCTCAGTCTTATGTGTGTTCATGATGTTTTTACAGGTCCAGAGTGTGGATGTGGCCGCTTTTAACAAGATCTGAGACGCACACGCGGTCACAAACCGCCTTCACGCTGGTTATACTGAATAAAGAGTGACAACAAAACACCCGGTCTGGTGTGTACGTTTGTAAGCTCCTGATGCTCACCACACTACACCAGCAATATGAACACGACCAGCTATCCATCTTCCAGAATCAATTCTCCTGGTGGTCATCCCAATTAAAGGAAAATCCAAGAAGGACGTTCCGTGTTCTTAAGAAAACCCCCATTTTCAAGCAATATCAGAGAGAATCAGGATGAATGTCAGACAAGGTATGAAAACCTTAGATATTTCGGAATAAACGTAAGAGTGACCGTCATAATGTTAAGATATTTGCAGCTGATTCAGAGCACACGTGGCTTTGTGTGGATAAAATTCACATCGTGGAAGGTTTCTGCCAGATAAATGAGATTAAGAAAGCAGCTGCTAACATACAGAGCAGCAAACGGGTATTTGAAGCTGCTGTTGCCTCTGGAGTCCTTCGAATGTGAAGGTGTAGGATCTGCCAGAAGCTTGCAGTCAGGCATAAACCTTCTTTTCAGCCACCGCTAACCAATCTTCCCCATCAGGATCAGCTGCAGTGGCCCCAGAAAACACGGAGACTCGTGTTCACTGATGAGTGCTTTACAACTCTAGATGGTTCAGATGGGTGGAGTGATGGATGGTCAGCAAGGAGGTGATCTAGCCATATTCTGGGCCAAAATCGTGGGGGCAGAGCTGGTTGGTCCGTTTATGGTCCGTGAAGATGTGAAAATAACCTCTGAACAATATGGACTGAGCACATTGACCACTTTCTTACATGGTACAATGATTTGTTTCTGTGACAAAATCATCTTCATGCATAACAATGCATCATCTCATGCATCACCTCTGCATCATTGTCCCCATGGAACTCATGGTATTGAGAAAAAAACATCTGTCAGGGTAAGAGGCAGTTCACATCCAACCAGGGACACTCCTCCTGGAAAGGGACACAATGGTAGATTATAACTAGAAGCCAAAATTCCAGGGGAAATTTTGATGGGTCTGTCCGGGCATTGGTCACAGCCGCGGGCATGTAATTTGTAAAATGGGAATTCTTTAATGTGGTACTGCAGTATCACTTCAAAGAAGTTTTTTTTTACAAATGCTACCAATGCTAAAACTAGCGATCAATACATTCCAATGGGAAATGACCCTGTTTCAGCGTTAATAGCTCGGCCAGGCCCAGTCCGATCGCTTATAAAAGTAATAGCACACCTCACGCAACAAAGCTCTAATTTTTGATATATAACACGCGGGTGTGCGTGCTTCGGTACGACCCGCATTAATTGCCGAAAAAAGGCTGAAATAATAAATAATAAATAAATAAACTTTTTTCGCGCATTTACACTTTTTTGTTTTCCCAAATTTGTGCATGATCCGTAAGTCAGACGGCGATAAACCATACGTCAAATCGTCGGCCTTGGCGAGATCTACGAGACGACATCAATATCTTCTTTGTATGTCAAACCGTCTGGACGCAAACTCCAAAAAAGTCCAATTTTGGGCTAGAATAATAAACGCGTTCCGAAAACGCTTTTTGGCTAATTGCGCGCGGACCGTAAATCTGGCCGAGCCGAGCCATACGTCAAACCGTGCGTAACGACAAGCCGCACGATTTGATACGAGAGTCGTGTGTGTGCTGTGAAGCGTTTCATCGCAAATTCTTGGAAACCAGATTTTTTCACACTTTTAATGTTTTGGTCGCGATTTGTGTCCCTCCTGTAATCCCCAAAGAAGCAACCAATACGTCAGTGTGTGTGGAGAGGTCAGGCCTTCGGCCTGACCTCTCCGTTTTTTTTGTGCGTCTCACGGCCTTAACGTGGCAGCCACAAATGCGAGACATGGCCTTTTTGGCCTTCTTCCCTATTTCTCATGTTTTCCTGACCACTGTTGGCGGTAGCAACACATCCAATATGTCAGATCGTGTGTCTCGGCGAGGCCTTCGGCCTCGCCTCGACTCCCGTGTCTCTAGCTTTTATGGCTGGTCACAGGGAGCTGAAAACCTCTTCCTCTGCGCAACAGTAAACCGCACTTTTTACGCTTTGAACCCGATTTGTGGGCGGGCCGTGCGACCTACCAAAACAAAAAATATATCATCGTGTGCGGAGTGGTCAGGCCTTCGGCCTGACCACTCCGTTGTTTCTGTGCGTTTCACGGTCTTATCGTGGCGGCCTTGGACGTAAGACGTGTCCTTTTATTGCCTTTTTCCCGGTTTTCCGGCTTTTCCCGGGTTTTCCAAACCCCCGTTGGTGCCACCGACTCGTCCCATACGTCGGATCGTAAGACTCGGCGAGGCCTTCGGCCTCGCCTCGATTTTCGGGTCGCTAGCTTCAACGGTTTGCCTCGGGGAGCCAAAAACGCGTTCCCGGCACGATGGTAAACGGTACTTTTTACACGTTTTAACACGATTTGTGGCCGGGCCGTACGACCTACCAAAACAAAAAATATATCATCGTGTGCGGAGTGGTCAGGCCTTTGGCCTGACCACTCCGTTGTTTCTTTACGTTTGACGGTCTTCGCGTGGCGGTCTTTAACGTGAGACATGTTCTTTTTTGCCATTCATAGCACAATAATAAATGGTCTGTCTTCCTGACAGACCCAATTATTATTATAATTTAAATACTGTCATCATTGGGAGGTTTGATCATGCTATTCTCCTCTGCAGATTAAAGAATGTTTTTGGAATTGAGGGAATAGTCCTCTCCTGGTTCAGGTCACATTTAAATGATGAGTATTAGTTTGTGAGCATTAAAGGTGATTCCTCTTCACATGGAGTGGACTGGAGTTTGGTGTTCCAGAAGGTTCCATCTTAGGTCTGTTGCTATTTTCCTTATACATGTTTCTGAACAATGCAGAAAAGTTTCCACGTCTTTATCACATCAAGGTTAGATTACTGCAATGCATTACTGTCTGGATGCTCTAGTAGGTGCATGAGTAAACTCCAGCTAGTACAGAATGCTGCAGCCAGAGTTCTAACTAGAACCAGGAAATTTGACCACATCACCCCAGTCTTACAATCACTGCACTGGTTACCCATCAAATTTAGGATTGACTACAAAATCCTACTTTTAACCTATAAACCTCTAAATGGTCTCGCCCCACAGTACCTGAGTGAACTTTTGGTTCTTTACGAACCGCCACGCCCCCTTCGATCAATGGGTGCGGGGTCACTACTGGTACCAAAGGTGCAGAAGGTCACAGCTGGGAGCTGATCCTACCGAGCAGAAACAGACCTCATTCTAGGGGTAGTGGTGGCCTAGCGGTTAAGGAAACGGCCCCGTAATCAGAAGGTTGCCGGTTCGAATCCCGATCCGCCAAGGTGCCACTGAGGTGCCACTGAGCAAAGCAGCGTCCCCACACACTGCTCCCCGGGCGCCTGTCATGGTGCCCACTGCTCACTCACACAAATTTCACTCTGTGCACCGTGTGCTGCGCTGCTGTGTATCACAATGACAATCTGAATATGACAGAACGTTTTGTGAGGTAAAATGGCTGATTTTGTTGGTCTTGGTGAAAGTTAATTGGCATCCGTTTTTTCAATGTTGAGTGTCTGTCGACCCGCTGATATGTCGTTGATGACTGACTTTTCCTCACATTTTAATCATCGCAAGTCACTACCGTCGCTGCCAAGATCCGGGATTCGGACCAGCCGACGTGTTCCTTCAGGTTCAGAGCACGAATAAACAGAAAGCTCCACCCCACTCCATCTGCAGATGATCTTCCGATGAGGAGCAGCTGTCAGTTGGGGGGGCGGAGCCTGGGGGGAGGAGCCTGGGGAAAAGGCAAAGCAGAAAACGAACTTCTCCCAGTACGTCCAGGCACGTAGCAGTTATATGGTTATATTGTGATGTATTAAAGTTAAAGTAGCGGGGTCGTGACCTCACCGGAGGATATAAAAGGTGGTTCGGCGGGGAGAGACTCGGCTTTTACAGGTGAGTCACGCGGATACGCACTTACATCCACACCAACCATTAACATGTGGGTCTTTCTCACTCATCCTTCCTATAGCCTGTACTGTCGCTGGCTTCTCCCGCTCTTCATGCATACAGGGTGTGAAGCTGCCTGACATGGAGGTGATAGATGTTGGCTCTGCTGACGCCCAGCGACTCGGGATGAAACCCATAACCTTTGTTCGGCAGGTGTGTGTGTGTGTGTGTGTGTGTGTGTGTGTGTGAGAGAGAGTGAATGAATACGACAGAGAGACGTTTGGAGTGAAATTTGCCTTGGTGAGAGATGTCATGAACACTGCTGGTGTGTAATAACTGGGTAGGTGCACTGATGTGTGTGTGTGTGTGTGTGTTGGGTGTCAGGTCCTTGCTCTGTGTATTCATCCAGAACTCCTCAATGATGAAACCTTTCCTGTGGACGTGCAGCAGAGAGCACGAGAACTATTAGAACATTGTGCCGGGGGCAGCGTGGGTGAGTGTGCATGCTCGTGCTTGTGCACTTGTGTGTTACCATAAAAACGATTAGAATGAGATGTAAATTCTGCATGTACTGTGGATGTGAGAATTTGTGTGTGTGTGTCCTGTAGGTTCCTATGCTGAATCAGCAGGGATAGCTCATGTACAGCAAAGTGTGGCAAAGTTCATCACTAGGCGGGACAAGGGTTTGACCTCTGACCCCAGTCACATCTTCATGTCATCAGGATCACAGAGAGCACTTAGGGTTGGAACACAAACACCCACTGTTTCTTTTCTGAATGAGTGCAGCTGGATGTGTGTGTGTGTGTGTGTGTGTGAGAGAGAGAGAGAGATTTTGAGTTGTTTGAGTTTTCTTGTTTTTGTCTCCGTCCACAGTGCGTTCTTAAATTTTTGCTTCAAGGAAGTGACCACGCCCCCATCGGGGTCATGACACCCAATCCGCACCCTCACACTCTGCTACCCCTCCTGGAGCTGCTGGGCATTGTCTCCCTGCCCTATCAGCTGCAGCAGGGGGCGGGCTGGGCACTGGAGAAGGCGGAGCTAAAGCGGGCCCTACAGGCAAATAGAGGGAACTGCAACCCGCGAGCAATATACATCAGCAACCCAGGAGACCCCACAGGTACATACACACATGTCATTTGTCATATTTGCCACTTGTGTTTCTATAAGCTTTTAAATTCCATTTTGTACCAAGATTAAGTATCCATGTGTTATACAGTAAG
>NW_021630036.1:645886-688386 GCF_900700375.1 Denticeps clupeoides | reverse complement strand
ACAATCATACACAAATACACCGTGCTCATAAACACACACACACACACCACAGAAACAAATTACACACACAATCATACACAAATACACTGTGCTCATAAACACACACACACACACACACACACACACACACCACAGAAACAAATTACACACACAATCATACACAAATACACTGTGCTCATAAACACACACACACACACACACACACACACACACACACCACAGAAACAAATTACACACACAATCATACACAAATACACCGTGCTCATAAACACACACACACACACACCACAGAAACAAATTACACACACAATCATACACAAATACACCGTGCTCATAAACACACACACACACACCACAGAAACAAATTACACACACAATCATACACAAATACACCGTGCTCATAAACACACACACACACACACCACAGAAACAAATTACACACACAATCATACACAAATACACCGTGCTCATAAACACACACACACACACACACCACAGAAACAAATTACACACACAATCATACACAAATACACCGTGCTCATAAACACACACACACACACACACCACAGAAACAAATTACACACACAATCACACACAAATACACCGTGCTCATAAACACACACACACACACCACAGAAACAAATTACACACACAATCATACACAAATACACCGTGCTCATAAACACACACACACCACAGAAACAAATTACACACACAATCATACACAAATACACCGTGCTCATAAACACACACACACACACACCACAGAAACAAATTACACACACAATCATACACAAATACACCGTGCTCATAAACACACACACACCACAGAAACAAATTACACACACAATCATACACAAATACACCGTGCTCATAAACACACACACACACACACCACAGAAACAAATTACACACACAATCATACACAAATACACCGTGCTCATAAACACACACACACACACACACACCACAGAAACAAATTACACACACAATCATACACAAATACACCGTGCTCATAAACACACACACACACACACACACACACCACAGAAACAAATTACACACACAATCATACACAAATACACCGTGCTCATAAACACACACACACCACAGAAACAAATTACACACACAATCATACACAAATACACCACGCTCATAAATACACAAACACGATACACAAATACACGCCCTTAATTAAGACGGTAATAAACACACACACACACCTGGATGAGTGGGTCCGCTCCTCTCTTGCTTTCGTTGGGAAGAACTATGAACATGCTGAGCGTCTCCTTTTCATACGGCAGCTCTAGAACCTGCAGGTTCTGTTCCGGAATGAAGCGGAGAGGAAGCTTCTTCACCTGGAACATCATCTGCACCGGGCGACTCACGTTCTACACACAGACACACACATGAACACACAAAGAAGTGCACATGTACACACACGCAAGGAAACGAAATGAGATTAAAGGCAGCAGTGAAACTAAATCTGTAATCGGAAGGTTGCGGGTTCGAATCCCGAACGCCAAGGTGCCACTGAGGTCCCCTTGATGAAGGTCCCGTCCCCACACGCTGCTCCCCTGCAGTGTCTCACAATGACAACCACCTCACTTTCAATTCATGAATTTTTGTCTTTCCAACAGTTACTCTGAAAGTGTAAAACATGCAAATAATAATGATAAAAAAGTAAAAGTGTCAGTAAGTTAAAGTTTAGAGATGGAGAATAATATTGTGTTGCAATAATAATGTTGTGTGAGTCTCTTTCTCTACACACATCATGTCATTGTTCCATGAATAATGAATTCTGCAATAAACAGTTTATTGGTATTGTATTGGTACTGTGTGTGTGTGTGTGTGTGTGTGTGTGTGTATGTGGGTCCATATCCTACTTGATTGATTTTAAAAGGCATCTCTTTTGTTTCTTCTTTGTTGAACTGGTGCATCCAGCTGCCTTTAAAATAAACAGCGTTGACCAGCGCCAGGCGCGTCATTGCACTGACCATCCCCGACTTCAGCAGCTCACGGACCTTCCCTAATGAAACCGTGCAGCAAGTACAGATCAGACACACACACACACATACACACACACACTCAATACTGACCCCTAGAGGCCAGTTGCTTTACAGCTACACATGGGTTCTACTGTATATACTGTATTTCATCATAGATCCACATCATCATGTGATTACAAGGCAGGCCATGATACTTGATTCTGGTGACATTTAAAAAATATCCAGCTTCCGTCAGGTTCTTCTGCGCACCAAATGTAGCAGGAGGTGTTGTTTGTTTGTTTTTGTTTTTTTTATAAATTTCCATAAATGTTATTTGTCTCCAGTTTTCATTCTTTGAACCATTTCCATAATCTATGCAAGTCTGACTCTTACCCTCTGTGTTGTCCTGAACCCACTTGTTGATGGCCAGTCGTGTTTGTTCTGCCGCGCCGACAAAGTCAACCTCCTGCAGCTCGGCATGGTAATGTTTCAGAACTGAGCTTAAATAATTCTACACACACACACACACACACACACACACACACACACACATTCACACATCAGAGAAGTAAAACACTTGAACCCAACCTCAGCGTTTCTGTCACATGACATTGAACCAACGCTTCACAGTACACCTGTAATACACATGACTGGCCACTGGTCGCGCTTCTGGCGCTGTTTCCACTCTGAACACGTCTCACCTGTAGGAAGTCGTACTTCCCACTTATAAAAAATGACATTTTCTTCTACTGATAAGCGCTCAGATCGCAGCGCAACACACCGGCAGGAAGCTGAACGTTATCTCCCCGTAGAGCCGATTGGCTGCCTTGAGCAGGTGGGAGGATGTGGGGGCGGAGATTTCAGACACCACATGTTGGAAGTGTGAGTGAAGATCGGGCACCTGTTTAAAGCGTAAAACCTGAACACACACACAGAGAGATGGTGGTTGTTCATGGTTGCTGAACTTTGACCACACACAGCCATAACTGCACTGTTGGTATGGTGATGAAGGTATACAACACGGTTATGTGTGTGTGTGTGTGTGTGTGTGTGTGTGTGCACCTCTCCCAGCTCTTTCTCGGTGTGTGTCCGTGCTCCCAGCTGGACCATGGCGAGGGTGGCACTGATGCTCAGCGGGCTGAAGAACAGGCTCCCACCGGCGTCGCTCAGTGCCCGATACAGGTGCAGCGCGAAGGCGCCATTCGCCTGACTCAGGGTGTCCATAGCAGGGGTGTGTCCAGGGCGGGGTCACAGAGGGAACAGCTGAGAAAGGTCAGACACACATTGTACTTCACTTCACTCTCTCTGCATTATGAATGAATGAATGAATGAGTTTCAGTTGTTTAAAAGGGTGTGTGTGTCACACACACTCGCTCTCTCTCTCTCTGTCTCTCTCCCTAAAGAACAATAATGCCAAACTGAGAACAGAAGGAAGTCATACTTACTGCAGTCAGCGGTGTGTGTGTGTGTGTGTGTGTGTGTGTCGTCAGTCTGCCTTTAATACCCGTCCCACACCCACAAAACTGCCTTACGCCACATGGTGATAAATGTGTGTGTGGGAGGGGAGAAGTGTGTATAGATGTATTGCTGTGTGTTGAGAAGGAATGCTGGTGTGTTTGAGTGTGTGTGTGTGTGGGAGGGGAGAAGTGTGTATAGATGTATAGCTGTGTGTTGAGAAGGAATGCTGGTGTGTTTGAGTGTGTGTGTGTGTGTGTGTGTGGGAGGGGAAGGAATGCTGGTGTGTTTGAGTGTGTGTATGTGTGTGTGTCTTATATTGTGTTATTACCTTGTGAACTTTAGACTCTCCATTCTCATGTTCTCACCTTCTCAACACACAGCTGTACATCTATACACACTTCCACTTCTCCCCTCCCACACACACACACACATACACACACACATAATACCACACTCAAACACACCAACAGTCCTTCTCAACACACAGCTGTACATCTATACACACTTCCACTTCTCCCCTCCCACACACACACACACATACACACACACATAATACCACACTCAAACACACCAACAGTCCTTCTCAACACACAGCTTTACATCTATACACACTTCCACTTCTCCCCTCCCACACACACACACACAATACCACACTCAAACACACCAACAGTCCTTCTCAACACACAGCTTTACATCTATACACACTTCTCCCCTTCCACACACACACACACACACACAGAGAGAGAGAGAGACACACACAGCGACACCGACTCTGTGTGTATACTATGGATTCTTTTGTGTATAGTTCTGCATTTTCATACACATAATAAGTTACTAAGTAAAATAAATAGTTTATTAATAAGATCAAACAATGTTTATTACAGCCAGGGCTCACAAAACACCCAGCAAGCAACAAGCATTGTAAATAGTTACCTCTGTATCTCGCAAAAGTGACTAGACATATTTTATACTCTGGTTGCCAGCGGTTTAGACATTAATGTTATTTTGAGGGGTCAGTAAATTTACTCTGGACAGTTGGACACTGACTGTATTAAAGTATCACATCTCCAGTGTTGTTCCAAGGAACTTTCTAATAAATGATCTACCAACATCTGAGGGGTGTTAACTTTTATACTGGAGATACTGTATGAAATAAACATTTAACAACAGAAGGCTTGTCTACTGTCTCTCTCTCTCTCTCTCTCTCTCTCACTCCATCTCTCTCTCTCTCTCTCTCTCTCTCTCTCTCTCTACTTGGGCGCTGCTTTGGTGGCCAGAAGGAGAGATGACAGAGAGAGGGACTGAACATCACATCACTGTTTTCTGGTGAGTGTGTGTGTGTGTGTGTGTGTGTGTGTGTACATCTTGTTGATGTAGATGAACGCCTGGATCTTCTGTAGAAGCGAGTCCACTTTCATCTGCTGCTTGAGGTGAAGTTTCGGGAACGTAATATATGTGTGTGTTGGCATGTAAAACATTTCCTTGTTTACTCAGTTTAATGCCAGGAGTGGTGTGTGTGGTTGTGTGTTCAATGTCAGTAGAGGTTTGTGACTTTTTATTTATATATATCTGTGTGTGTATGTGTGTGTGTGCGAGTGTGTGTGTGTGTGTGTGTCCTGATTAATGTCGGGTCAGTTGCTGTCTGTAGATGCTTTTGTAATCGTGTGTGTGTGTGTGTAATGTATTAAATTAGAGTGTGATATTTTTAATGATGGAGCAGGAGATTTTTGTGTGTTTGCGTGTGTGAGAGTGTGTGTGGGGGGTGAATTTTATGCATTAGACTGGTGTGTGTTTAATATTGGGTCAGAAGCTATGTGTGTATGTGTGTGTGTGTGTGTGTGTGTGTGAGAGAGTGTGTGTGGGGGGTGAATTTTATGCATTAGACTGGTGTGTGTTTTATATTGGGTCAGAAGCTATGTGTGTGTGTGTGTGTGTGTGTGTGTGTGAGTGACGGCAGCAGGACTCTATTTATATCTGAGGTGTAAATGAGGATTTAGAGTTAATTCTGTGGAATGAGACGAGTGTGAGAGTCACACTGACAGCGTGACACAGTACACACTCCTGCCGTCATCCATCCATCATCCATCCATCATTGATCCCCATTTCCTTCTTTTAAACTCTTCAACGTTGCAGAAAACATCCCGTAAATACAGTAATCCCAGTCGTCAGTCTGAAACTGCAGGTCCCATTTCCTCATCTCTCCGCTGCTCTTCACCCCACTGGGCTTCTTACTTTGGTACCATCTGCGCTTTTAGACGCGTGTGTGTGTAGTCATGTTGTGTCGGGACCGCCGGCTCATCCTCCCTTTGTCTCGTCCCTCTGGAGTCAGGCTGCGGGGTGAGGAAGGCCGAGGTCGTGACAAGGGCCAGACTTTTTATGGAGGGGGGCGTGGCTTCAGGGAGACTGACCAAACTAAGAGTGCAGTTTCTGCGTTGCTACTGGGAACGAAAAGAGGTAAATACACACACACACACACACACACATAAATCCATCATGCTAGTGAGTTGAGCAACGAAAAAGCAGAATCTGTAATTCTGTATTTGCCACACAGCATCTCATTAACAAAAATTTAAAAGAAAAAAACATGTCTGGGTGTGAAGTTCCTCCTCTTCAACAGTCACTTCCTGTTTCTATCTGATTATTTATGTAATCCACACGCAGAGCCTACATGAGGGTGGGGTGGAGTAGAAAACTCCACCCAACCCAACCCGATGGCTTGCGCGGTAAACGAGCAAACCGGTGAGGCGGTTCGATTATTATGGAGGGTGTGAGGGCATCTGCACACATAGAGACGCGAAGACCTTTGGAGGTGTCAAGAAGGGCATCAAAGAAGCCACTTCTCTCCAAGAAAAACATCAAGGACAGACTGATATTCTGCAGGAGGTACAGGAAACGGACTGCTGAGGACGGGGGTAAAGTCATTTTCTCTGATGAAGACCCTTTCTGATTGTTTGGGGCATCTTGTCCAACAGTAAAGCAGTAAGGACCATTCATGTGTGGGGCTGCTTCTCATCCAAGAGAGTGGGGCTCACCCACAAATTTACCCCAGAACACAGCCGTGAATAAAGAACCGACAGCAACTTCTCCCCACCGTCCAAGAACAGTCTGGTGAACAACGAAACATTTTCCAGCTTGATGGAGCACCGTATCATCAGGACAAAGTGAGAACTAAGTGGCTCGGGGAACAGAACATTGAAATTTTGGGTCCATGGCCGGGACAAACAAAAACACACAAATTCTGACAAACTGGTTATGAAGGAACGGGTCTCCGTCAGTCAAGATTTGGCCCAGAAGTTGATTGACAGCCTGCCAGGGTGAATTGCAGAGGTCTTGAAATAAAGGGTCAACACTGCAAATATCGACTCTTTGTATAAATTTGATGTAATTGTCAATAAAAACCATTGAAATTTATAAAATGCTTGGAATTATTCTTAAATAGAGTAAAAGACCTAAAAACAGTGAAGCAGCAAACCTTGTGAAAAAAACTTTTACATGACATTTAATGTGCAGAGTGTCTTATTATCAGTATTGACGGGGACAGTGTCCTGCTCAGGGACACGAAGGTAGAAAGTGGAGTTTGAACCTGGATCGTCAGTCCGATTGATCACAAGTGTGTTACTGACTAGGTTACTACCAAACTTTTGGCCACAACTGTATATCGAACATTAACAACACAACTGTGTACGGATCCGCATACGTAGCTCACACCAAATATATTTCTGTCTTAACAAGAACGTCACGGAGATGGACGTCCACCTACATTTAACCCCCATGTAACATGCAACATTCAAATTTCCTTTCCTTTCCTTTTCCATACAAAATGCAGTTAATGGCGGTTCAATCACCCTGATCGTTTTACAGTAAAATACGGCCTGTTGTTTACAGTAAATATTTTAAAGTTATTATAATTTTACCATAAATATGGGCTTGGAGTGACTATGACTTATCTACTGTTAAATTTGACGCTGTTTAGGGTGAGGACACTGGCACGTTTGCTGTGTCTAAATGAATTTGGATGAATTATTTGCAGTTTTTCCACCATAGAATGGCGATTTTGAACCACAAATGAGTATGTAGCTACTTTTATACATGTTTACCTCAAAATGCTCAACACTATGACACTGTAAACCTAGAAGGGGTTTTTACTAAATTCCCCACAGATGCCAGTATTTACCAGGAATGTAACTGGAACTTCTGACTGGCGTGGGGTGTAATTCTGAGTGCTGAAGTGGTGCTGTGGGCGCCATCATGTGGTGCATCTGAAAAAGGCAGGCGACAGAACAGCATTTAACAAGAAAATTAATCAAACAAAATCTATATACTGTATATATTAAATTGCTGCTCCATGTCATGTAGCTGATCATTTCTGAGCTTTTTTTTTTAGCATAAAAGATAATATAATATGATCCTTTATTAATCTACATGCACACACACTCACACGCCCATGAAACGCAAGACATGAAACAACTTGTGCACACATATACACAAACAACCCACATTCTAAATGACACGTGTGTGCGCACAAACACACACACACTCACACACACTAGACACACAGTCATGCTATCACCCACACACAGATACTGTAGCTGGACTCCACCTGTCCCGGTTTCATCTTCTAGACAGGCAGGACTCTCCTTATAGGGACCCCCCTTCACACACACACACACACACACACACACACTGCAGACCTCTGACTGTCAGCTTCCAAGCTGCTGTAAACAACAAGCCCAGGAGCACAGAGACAAAGCGAGAGGTGTGTGTGTGTGTGTGTGTGTGTGTGGTATGGAGAGATTTTTGTGCGATCAGGATGTGTGGATCGTGGGAAGTGTGTGTCTCATCGCCTCCTTTCTGTGGAGACGACTGTGGAGCGCTCTGACCTACGGCAGAAAGAAAGGAGCTGAACAGCGACAGCAGGTACACACACACGTCATTACACTTCATTACACTTCTTTACACTTCATTATTTATTACATGACATCGCTGTAAAAAGTATTTCTGAATGAAAACGTTCATCAGGGGGTCAGAGGTCAGATGTTCAGGGTGCTTGCAGTGTTATAAGATAAGATAAGATTATCCTTTAGATGAAAGATGAAAGGATTGATTCGTGTGGTCCATCAAACAGAGAGGTAACAGGTTCTGTTATCATCACATTGCTGCTCATGCATGAGGCGCAAAATCATACTGAAAACACAAGTATTTACTGTCCTTCGCAGTTAATCTCCAATGCAAAACTGACTGATTGTGTAAATTTCTAAATTGACTATCATTGGAATTAATGTGTGTGTGCTTCTCCTGAAATGTCACTGAAGTGGTTTCAAACCAAGATCCAAAGTTAAAATAAAATAAAATAAATTAACAGGACTTTTTTTACTTCAGGGTTATTGCAACAAGTTCTCGTACAGCTACAAAACCAACACGTGTGTGTGTGTGTGTGTGTGTGTGTGTGTGTGTGTGCACGTGGTGAAATCCAGAGTGCCACTCAGTCCCAGTGTGCATTTAAACAGGCGTTAAGGATTTTATGAGCTGTCAGCACTTAGTGATACACACACACATACACACACACACAGTAGCTGCGGTTTACATTTCTGCTGTTTGCCTGTAAACATTCCGCATATCGTCTTGCATCTAATTACCCAGAATTCCTGCACCTACTTCAGCTGGTGGCGCTGTGGCTGGCAGTGTCGTCTTCTCTGTTTAACGCTCTATTAACATGAATACATAGCATAGCGGGATATTAATACTATAATAAATATCGAAATGTGTGAACAATCGAACAAATCCGGATAAAATTATAAAATTGTGTTTAAAAGCAGGTAGAAATATTTATAAAAGCAAACCAGAAAATCAACTAGACCAGCAGCTGACCGTAGAGAACGTGTTGAACATGCATCACGGGCGGGAGCGTCACCAGTCGTGTCTCCTGCTCGTGACAACAGTGCCAGCTGAGCTGCAATAAACCCGACAGAATCGCCGTAATCGGAAGGCTGCCTGATAAGTGCTGTAAACGTGGTTTTGACTTGAAGTGTAAGCTTTTGAACTTTCTGTCACAAGCAACGCCAAGCAACACAAAGCGATGGACCCACAATTCAGTGGCGTTGCCTCATTTCATGTGAATGGGAAGCGCCTTCAGTGTGTGTGTGCGGGTGTGAGGTTACGACCCCAGGCTCTTTGCCAGGCTTGCTTCTGCAGCATTATTAAGTGTTATAACAAGCTTTTGTCTCAAGAACTGATCAAGATTAATTCTCATTTTTTGTTACTGCTGAATCCAGATTAACGTATTCCTTTCATTCCTCAGTGTGAACACGTAGTGCATTATGAAGAACAGTCTGCGTGTACTTAATTTTGGCATCAAGTTCCCGTGTAAAGAACCGCATTCAGGGCCCTGTCTGTGTGTTCAGGTCCAGGGGCGCGGCCATGCAGAGCAGAGCTGTGTTACCGGAGCGTTCCCACTGCAGAAGGAGGACGGGGTTCCGGCTAGAACAGGTTTGTCCTTCACTTCCTGGAACCTGTTCTCTCTGATGTAGAACCGTTTCAGGTTGTTTTGTGCACCAGTGACAATTTTTGTGCACATGTCCTATACGTGTGTGTGCATGGCCAGTTCAGATCCTTATTGGGCCAGTGGTGGCCTGGCAGTTAAGGAAGGTTGCCGGTTCGAATCCCGAGCTGCCAAGGTGCCACTGAGGTCCCCTTGATGAAGGTCCTGTCCTGCCTATCATGGCGCCCACTGCTCACCTAGGGTGATGGTTAAATACAGAGGACACGTTTCACCGTGTGCTGTGCTGCAGTGTCTCACAATCACTTCACTTTCATTTGTGTTTATTCCTCCTGCCTGTAGAATTGGTACAGACACTCAACCATCAAAATATCCAACGTTCCCATAGCAACCACATCCATCCAGATGCACAGCCGTCTAAGACAGATGAGTTCAGGGGAGACAGGCATCTGGAGGAAGAGGGGAGCAAAGGACGGATGGTTACCACAAAGGAACGGTTGGAGGAGGCGGAGCCACGCTTCACACACAGGTAAATATCTGGGGTGGTAGTAGCCTAGTGGGTAACACACTCGCTTATGAACCAGAAGACCCAGGTTCAAATCCCACTTACTACCATCGTGTCCCTGAGCAAGACACTTAACCCTGAGTGTCTCCAGGGGGGGACTGTCCCTGTAAATACTGACTGTAAGTCGCTCTGGATAAGGGCGTCTGGTAAACGCAGTAAATGTAATTATTCTGCTGATGTTTGATCAACCATGTTAACCATGAATAAAGATGAGTGAAGTCATGTTTCCTTGACTGCATGTCTGGATGAGGCAACTGCGCTGCACCTGACGCAACATGATGCTGTCTGTTTTTCTGAGCTTTTGATTGGTCACAATCAGAGTAATGAGAACTTTTGAACTATTTTGTTCAAAGTTCTACGGAGCTGACCGGCTTCACACCTGTCCCTGAGAAACACCTGGCAGTGGAGGAGGAGAGTGAAGAAGATGGCAGGAGTTCAGAACAGGGGGCGGAGCTTTTGTCTGTGGGGGTGGAGTTAATGCAAGAGCCACAGAAAGCGACAGACTCACTTCCTGGAGAGTATATTATTGGTAAGCATGGCTGCATTCCTGTTTTTCTTCATGCTTTCCACAGAAATACAAAATGTCAGTGATGGGGAAAAATAATAGGGCGAACTGGGCACTCCACACTGCTCTGGGGACTAATACCCTAAGAGACAATAGGCCCACAAACAGACGCACACCCATACAACAGTCGTCCTAGACCAAGGTTATTATAGTTAACGGAAACGAACGATAAAACTAAAGTTGAAAAAGCATTTTCGTTAACTGAAATAAAGAGTTAAAAAAAAAACGAAAACTAACTGAAACTGTTTTGTGTGTATACAAAACGAACTTAAACGAACTAATATTATAGCAAAAACGTCCTTCGTTTTCGTCTTTGTAATAAGCCTTTTGGGTTGAATTAAAATCTATTTACTTCACGCTGCCAGTTTTAAGCCAGGTTTTTGACCATTATGGTAACACGTGGTCTGTGACGTCACGTGTCCATAGTCTGTCCGTGACGCCGCCAGCTAGCGTGATGGCTGCAGCGAAAGTCGGAAGAAAGCGGCAGAAAGTCCTATTTGGGATTTCTTTGATTATGACAGTGGCAAAAATAAAAGTAAGTGCCTTGTTGTAGAAGCAGGTGATACAATATGTGGAATACTTCTCAAGGGGAAAAACCCCACGAATCTGAAAGTCCATTTGAAAAGCTCACACAAAAAGGCGAACCAAGAGTACCTGAACAAGCTAGCCTCTCGCCCGCCCTCCGCCGAAAGAGAAGCGGTAGCCAGGCCAGGTAACATGGGAAAGGAACGTGGTACTACAGCATCCATAATGGACCAAGTAGCTGCCTGCTAGTAAATATGCAGGAACACCACAAATGAGAAGAAGCATTGGTAAATCTGTTTATTAAGACTGGAATGTCTACACGACTGTGTGGCTCGATTACCTTCAAAAAGTTCACCACTTCACTCGAACCAAAATTAAAAACACCCGGAGCTGCAAGAGTCAATAACCTTATCGGAGCTAAGATGGATAAGGCTATTCTGGTGATTTTGATTCATGCACCTGACAAATATCCTAATTTACAAAAAAAAAAAAATAACACTGTAACTAATAAAAACTAAACTAAAACTAAGCAATTTCAAAATATCAAAACTAATAAAAACTAGTAAATCTTCCTCTAAAAACTAATTAAAACTAACTGAATTTGAAAAAAAAAATCTAAACAAAATAAAAACTTAAACTAATGAAAAATCCAAAACTATTATAACTGTGTCCTAGACTTAACCCGAACGGGAGCTTTACGCAAAAGCACACTCAGTGCTTACACTGGTACTTAGTCATGTTCCATTCCAACCTCCTGCTCCAACTTTCTGAGCTCAAGCTCACGCTGACACTCCAGTTGGCAAAAGCTGAAGCCCCTGCACCATCTTGCGAGCCCGTAGTTACGGTATTCGCATTCTGGACAAACTCTCGCTGAATCAAGCCACTCACGCTTCTCCAATGAGCACTCACGGATTTTTACATCCGCATCAGAGTCACAGTAAAACGTGTCCTCTGAATTTAACCATCACCCTGAGTGAGCAGTGGGTATCATGACGGGTGCCCGGGGAGCAGTGTGTGGATTCGAACCGGCAACCTTCTGATTACAGGGCCGCTTCCTTAACCTCACCACTGCCCCTGATCAGAATCAGAATGATCCGATCAGATAAATTTGATGAAATGAATATTTCCTCATCTTGTGAAATCACTGAGTACCACGAGTGACACATGCAGTGCATAATAAACCTCAGATTGTTATCAATGGGATCTCCATGTAACTGTAAATCAGTCCATCTGGGATTTTGCCATTACTCTTTTGTCATTTATGCAATCTAAAATGCCTGAATTTGCAGCAACATTTTTTCGAAGAAACTGCTGAAATAAGCGAGACTTTGTCAGGACGATTCGCCTCGGCTGCTTTTACCCTCTGTACGATGTAAAATATCATATATCAAATATCTGAAATTTCAAAAATCCCAAATTGTACTATAATTTTACACCTTTACCGCTTCACTTTAGTTATTTTGTTAGCATGCCAGGGTACAGATCTCTGTTTTCATCTGGCTGGCAGACATACGCAGTCGTCTGACGTGCCTTTACAGCCAATCAATGCATGACGTAATACAGACGTGTCAAACTCGCGACCCGTGGGCCACATGAGATCACTTATTATAGATCAATAATTAGGACCCGGCAATATGATGCACTGATAACACACAAACTACAGATCCCATAATGCAGCGCTTCAGTTGCCTTGCTGAACACGTTCTGTCGGTAGAAGTTGCATTATACACTATAAGAAAACTCAGTCTATCATGAGTTGAAGTGGACTTTATCATCATTTCAGCTATACACATGTTAGACGGTACATAGTGAAAGGAAATAACGCTTCTCCGGTACCTGGTGCTACACGTAACACATTAAACAATTTAACAAAGTTACATAATGTGACATAAAGTGCACGTGTGCGACACAGACAAACATAAAGTGCCAACGGGGACGGAGGCAGTGCAAGAATAACATTTAACTAAAACATGTAGACAACAATGAGACAGACAGCGCTAAACTACTGAAATGAATAATAAATGTGTAAAAGTAAAATAGTGCAAATGCGGTTGTGCAAAACGTAACGGTGCATTCATAGATAAATCATCCTGTATGTACGAAGCTGGAAGAGTTTTCCCCGATGCGCTTTGGTGCGCTGAAAAACAGAAGAATACACAAAAAGACCATTGTGGAACCGGAGAGGCCGCTGCATCTTACCGGAAGGACCTTTCCACGCCGACATAGCATTACGACCTTACGACCGGCCGGTAGGCCTAGTGAATATCGGCCTGGCCGCGGGACATGCAACCACACTTTCTCGCAGAACGCTGGGAAACTGTCGGTTTTGAGCGTAAATGAGCAATATTTCTGCCACTCATGTCTGCATGTTCAGTAACACAGAAGTAAAACCTGTTATGTTTGAGCAACACAAAATGTAGGAACTGCTGCCATCAGTCAAAAGTGCACAAAGAAAGTTGCGGTGATTTCGACAAAAGTGAAAAACGAAAAAAAAGTTGTGGCTGAATTGGCGTTAATTGTTGCGATCGCGACACTGCGAAGTCCTGGAGGGACGGGTAATTACTAAAATACTACTTAGTATTTAAAATTATTATTAGTAAAAATTTATTAGTAAAAATACTACTTTCACCAGAAATAATCACTCTTACACTCAAGGTGAAAGATGCCCCCTGTTGGAAGATTTTATTCTTCATGTGCATAGTTATATCAGTACCACACTCAGTCAAATGCATCCTGAACCATGTGAATAGATAGAAGATATTCAAGTTATAATATAAATAAAACAAAAGGGGAACGAGACCATTAAAAAGTAGTCAAATTACAAATGCAAGCATATATTTATGTTCAAAGAGAACAAAGGACACAGAATGTGACGTCCAGGGGCTGGGCTCCCTGAGAAATCATTACTAATTCCTCCCATCTGAGACTACTTGAGACGGAGCAGCAGGGACCTGTTCAAATGTCCATAAACATGCTATTCACCTTCCTCCACCGTCCTATAACAGGCAGTAACAGGTTACGGGGTTGGGAGGGATGAGGTGTGGTGCCGTGTCCTGGTTAAGCATCCTTATGGCCTGGGGACATGTGTCCTATTAGTGCTTGTCTCGCTGTAACTGGACGCTGGTTGTTTCGTCTTTCTGTATACCGGACCGTATAAAGCGAAGTTTATGTAAATGAGAAGTGAGAAGGTGTTTCTGTCCTTCTCTCTGCCCCCAGACTCCTCGCCTCCCCCTCCTGCCCCCTTCGACCATCGAGTCGTGATGGTGACTTCGCACCAGATCAACAACTATTACACCATCTACACCGACGAGGTGCTGGGCGGGTAGGACTCACACACACACACACACACACACACACACACGCATTTTCAGAGGAATTCCAGAGGAACAAAAGGCCATTAACACCTCGTCCAGTATTCATCCCACTCTTCATTCTGCTCAGTTCCCTGTTCACTCTCACGGAACGTTCAGTCCTACCAGCAGCAAACTGCCGGAGTCACACAGTTTATTTTTACCCGAGAGTGTAACTGAGACACAGCAGTCACACACACACACACACACACACTCAGAACGGAGTACTGGTGCTGCCGAGGCCGAAACGTTCAGAGCAGAAGCACATGACACACATCCATTCATTACACACACAGGCAGTGTTGCCACCATATTAATGCTGTCAATATTGTCAGATCATTGACATTCACCGGATTGTTCTGTCCGGTTGTGGCAGGGGCCGTTTCGGCCAGGTGCACAAGTGTGTGGAGAAAACGTCGGGGCTCACGCTGGCAGCGAAGATCATCAAAGCCCGGACTCAGAAAGACAAGGTGTGTGTGTGGGTGGGTGTGGTTTTACATCTCTTTGTATTGGTGAGATTTATACAATAATGCTGGATCTTTGTGTGTGTGTGTGTGTGTGTGTAGGACATTGTGACGAACGAGATCCAGGTCATGAACCAACTGAACCACACCAACCTGATCCAACTTTATGCTGCTTTTGAGACGCGTCATAACTTTACACTAGTTCTGGAATAGTGAGTTGCCCCACACACACACACACACACACATATATTTAAAAATGTACATTTAAGTCACATTTCAACATCTTTTTCCTTATGTGTGTGTGCAGTGTTAATGGGGGAGAACTCTTTGATCGGATTATAGATGATCGATATAATCTGACAGAGCTGGACTCAGTTCTGTTCATTCGGCAGATTTGTGAAGGACTGCAGCACATGCACAACATGTACATCTTACACCTGGACCTGAAGGTAGCCACACCCGTTCCACCATCCTCCGGTCATATAACACACGGTGAACTTCCTTCAGCTCATTCAGTTCTAAATCATCTTTTCAGCCCGAGAACATCCTGTGCGTGAGCAGAGAGACGAATAAAATAAAAATCATCGACTTCGGGCTGGCCAGGAAGTGAGGTTTCTCACACACACACACACACACACACACACACTCAGCAGTGGACTGACTGGTCTTACGTGTTTCTTTCTGCTGGTAAATCCTGTCCAGAAGTACAGTTTTGTCACACTTTTAAAAAAAATGCTTCATTTGATGTCCTTCTGAAGGTCTAAAGCCTGCAGCTGAACATCAGGAACCATCTACTTTCACTACATACAAACATCAGAACACTTTTATATAAAATACATCAATTAATCTGGGTGGCAGTAGCCTAGTGTGTAACACACTCGCCTATGAACCATTAGTCCCAGGTTCGAACCCCACTTACTACCATCATGTCCCTGAGCAGGACACTTAACCCTGAGTGTCTCCAGGGGGGGACTGTCCCTGTAACTACTGGCTGTAAGACGCTCTGGATAAGGGTGTCAATGCTGTAAATGTAAATGAATCTGCCTTGCAGGTACAAACCCAGAGAGAAACTCCGGGTGAATTTCGGGACTCCCGAGTTTCTGGCCCCGGAGGTCATCAACTACGAGTTCGTCTCCTTCCCGACGGACATGTGGAGCCTGGGAGTGATCGCGTACATGCTGTAAGGACGCTCGCACGCTCGTACACGCGCGCTGTTTGCACGCTCACAGTAAAAGTTTGCGTGTGTGTGCAGGCTGAGCGGACTCTCTCCGTTCCTCGGGGACGACGATAACGAGACCCTGAACAACATCCTGTCCTGTCAGTGGAGTTTCGACGAAACAGAGTTCTCCGACGTCTCAGACGAGGCCAAAGACTTCATCACTCGCCTGCTGGTCAAGAGCAAGAGGTGTGTGGCGTCTCCAGAGACGTAGTTATACATCTATAATAAAGATGTTACACAAACATGACTGTGTGTGTGTGTGTGTGTGTGTGTGTGTGTGTGTGCAGTTGGAGGATGAGTGCATCTCAATCTCTAAAACACCCCTGGCTTTCAGACCGAGGTCTTCACTACCAACTCTACGAAAAGGTAAAAACACAGTGAGACATGCAGCATCCACACCCCAGAGCAGGTATCTGGTGACTGACGTCAGTTTCATTCGCTTCTCTTTCAGCAAAAGCGCAGAGCACAGATGAAAGAAAACGCCCCGTAGCATCTGATTGGCTGTCTTTCTGAGTGCTCTGTGTGTGTGTGTGTGTGTGTGTGTGTGTGTGTGTGCGCGCCCGCACTTTAGAACTGGAATAACAGGTCACACAGGAGCACCTTCAGATGCTCCTTCAGCGTATCCAAATGAAGCTGATCTCTGGGTCTTCTGACCTCTAACTATCAAACCAGGACCAATCCCAGCTCCACCTCACACACTGCAAACCTCCTACTTGAACGAACGAGCAGCCATCATCTCACTCATTACACGTTTTAAACAGAGCTGCTGTTGAAGCGTGAGAGCGTTTATGGGCCCTATTTTGTTAGTTTTACCTGGAACGTCCTCGCTAGTAAATCTTGGTCAGTAATGAATAAACCGATACAAACAAGAAGTGTCTGCTTGCTGGTCATCTGTACCTTGGTGAGGAGGAACTAACTACCCATCCATCCCCTTTTTGTAATTATTTCTGACACCCAGAAGATTAACTTGAAGGATGTTTTTCGTTGTTTCAAATTCTGGACGATTTAGACCCCTCCTGTCAATACGTGACACGGCCAGGTGTAGCGCAGCGTCCATCTCCACCGTTTCTCCTCCGTCTTCGTCCTTCCTCTACACTCCGAATAGCCCTGATACTCAGGGGATGTCAGTGGATCTCTGCTGCAGACGTATCGGGACCACGCCCGCTACCAAATCAGACAATCGGTGCTTTAACTCAGCGGGTGAACTGGTGAATGTGACATTAGTGAACACACCCGACGCGCTGTGTGTTATAAAGCACCCTCCAACGTATCTCTGTGTATGTCTGTGTGTTCTAGAGTTTATGAAGTTTCGTGTGTTTGTGCATGAGTTTAGAGGCTTTGTGCTTGTGTCTAGTTTACTTGAAGTGAAGCTCAGCACTCAACTCAGCTTCTCAGCTGAAAACACTGAGCAACTGTAAAGCGATAAATAAAGATCCTGAATCGTTTGGTGTTTTATCTGATTCTGACAGGCTGGAGAATACGGTGCATTTCATAAATGCTCAGCTGACCTCTCGACCTCAACATGCCTGTAGCCTAGTGGGTAACACACTTGCCTATGAACCAGAAGACTACAGAGTCACAGGTTCAAATCCCACTTACTACCATTGTGTCCCTGAGCAAGACACTTAACCCTAAGTTGCTCCAGGGGGACTGTCCCTGTAACTACTGATTGTAAGTCGCTCTGGATAAGAGCGTCTGATAAATGCCATAAATGTAAATGCCTAAACATGGGCAGTCGTGAACATAATGCAGCGATGATGACGGGCATGAAACTCCTGTAACATTCAGCTTCCCTGCTGCTCCTTTACAGCCGTCACGCTTCCCCCAGTCTCCTCAAACGGACTGATGAACACTAATGAAGCTGCGCAGATCATGTTTTCCATCAGGCAAATCCCCAACTAATCCAGGAACATCTAAACATAGAATTTTCCACCTGGCACGCCTCAACATCTACATAAAGTATAAAGTGAAGTGATTGTCACATGTGATACACAGCAGTACAGCACATGGTGCACACAGTGAAATTTGTCCTCTGCATTTTAACCATCACCCTTGGTGAGCAGTGGGCAGCCATGACAGGCACCCGGGGAGCAGTGTGTGGGGACGGTGCTTTGCTCAGTGACACCTCAGTGGTACCTTGGCAGACCGGGATTCGAACCGGCAACCGTCTGGTTATGGGGCCGCTTTCTTAACCCCGAGGGCCCCGTAAAATGGAATATTATAATATGGAATATTAGTAATATGGAACAAAAATTAACAAATAAATATCACACCATTCAGCAACAAATAAAATTTAGGACTTACAAATAAATGTAACACCATTCATAAATGCATTTGTCGACTTTGTGATGCTCAAATGTCAGAGTGGTTACATGTATTCACACACCGATAAACCAATGTATAAGTGTATGTTTGTGAATACACTTACATTTATTAGTGGGGTTTTTATTTGTTGAGAGATTGATTTAATGGTAAACTTGGCGAAAACACAAGTTTCATAAAATGAATCAGGACAAAAGAGTGCAGAGTTTTGTTGTGGTAGATATTGTGTTTCTGCTGAATTTAAAAGAAGGTTTTTCACTTGATGTGACCATCAGCCACCACTTGAAAAGTAGTGCAATGTTGTCACCATTGAATCAAACTCTGCAGACATTTTGACTCTACTTTTGGGGGGGAAAAGAAGTTTTAAAAACCCTCAAATAAATGTAAATGCAGGTTTATGGAATTTGTGAATGAATGGAACTGCACTGACATTTGTGCATCATAAAAAAAATTGGAGTCAAGAAATGCTTTTGTGAGCGGTGTTACATTTATTTGTAAGTCATAAATGATATTTGTCAATGGTGTGAATTTTGAATCTCCATACAGTAAAGGCCCTGTGACCCTGACCTGCTCCTCCTCACATCTAGATACCCCAACCAGGGCCCAACCTCTGCTGATGCTCCACTAACTGATAATCGTTTTATTTAGGTGTATTGTATTGAAATAAAGCTCTTGAAAAGCCATCCTGGCGCGTTTTCACGCCGCCTCTCTGAAGGAGGAGGAATAGCAGCCACATGACGTCACGACCTCGCCGCTCTCTGATTGGCTGGCGCCTCCACTTCCTGGTGTGTGTCGCTCCGGAGCTGCTTCGGATGCGGCGGCTGCGGCGACCGGACACTTTGTTTCGTGGTGGACCAGAGCAGAACCCGCCGGACAACCGGAGACATGGCCGAGAGCTCGAACACCGCCGTCGCCGCCGCCGCCGCGAACGGGTCGAAGCCGAGACGCGTGGCCATCATCACCGGGATCACCGGGCAGGTGAGGTGGATGTTGGACCAGAACCTGTTTATCTGTGTAAATCCTCCCTCAGGACCGCGGCGTGTGTGTGTGTGTGTGTGTGTGTGTGTGTGATGGAAATAGTGTTTTTATGAAGGGGGCTGATGGATGGATGAATGAATGGGAAGTGTGTGTGTTTGTATGTTTTAATCTGTATTTGTAGCTCAGGACCATGGTGTGTGTGTGTGTGTGTGAGAGAGATGTAGAAAGTGTGTTTATGAAGGGGACTGATGGATGGATGAATGAATGGGAAGTGTGTGTGTTTGTATGTTTTAATCTGTATTTGTCCCTCAGGACCATGGTGTGTGTTTGTATGTTTTTATGGACAAAAGCTTAAAAGATTTCATTTTAAAACCAGAAGAGGAAAGGAATATTATTTTAGTAGTAAAACATATATACACACACTTATAAGGTCATTGTTACACACTTATTACACTTACTATGTTACATCTGTGTGTCTCCAAGGGGTGTGTCTGTGTGTGACGTTGACAATGGTCTAGAGTGTCCTGCTTTTCATAACTGAACTAGAACGACGGCATGGGCCCGTGACGTGGAAAGTGGAAGAACCTGCGCTGCAGCATTGCTGCTCCCATCATCCCGGCTTCTCCAGTTCTCCAGGTCTGAGCCAGAGATGGACATGACGTAACTCGTGTGTGTGTGTGTTTCAGGACGGGTCCTACCTGGCGGAGTTTCTCCTGGAGAAAGGATATGAGGTACTACAAGGACAGACACTGGTCCTAGACCAGCAGTGTAAATAGTATTATTCAGGTCTATTATACTGTAAAACGGGTCTCGTTCAGGTCAGTAAAAAGGAAACAGGTTTGTGTAAATAAAGCAGCAATAAGCGCACATTAACCTTCATAAACTTCCACCAATGTGCAAAAACCGAGACAATTAAGTAGGTTATAACAAAATGACCGCTCCCACAGTACACTGTAAAAAATAGTTCAAATAATAAGGTAAACTTGAGTAAACTCGACTTTTACATAATAAATCGAGTAAACAAAACTAATTTAGTTGTGATTACTTAAAATATTAAGTTGTTATAACATAGTAGCAGTCCAACAAACTCAATGCACTTATTTCTTGTAATTAAAATGTCATTGAGCTTAACCTAAATTTACCTTAACCACTCAATTTACAGTGAATAAAGCCCCTTTTCCCCAGTTTTAAATTGAATAGTATTGCCCCAAAGGATTGTGGGAAGCTCCGCCCCACATGCACAGCTCTCTAACTTGGTATCTTTTGTAAAGTGGACAAAATGGCTTAAAAAAAGGCTCCCTGTAACTTTGCATTAAAACATTTTTTATATAATATATATTATATAACCATGATAACTGGCTTTGTTGAATGAACAAAATGGTCTTCATTGATTTAAAAAATTACACTTCTTATTTTACTTTACTCAATAATATTAATTGAACTAACTTTTTGCAAGTTGGCTTTTTACAGTTTAGTTCTTCACAAAATACTCTGATGGGCAGTATCTGTCCTGCATGAATCTCAACATATTTTTGTGTGTGTGTGTGTGTGTGTGTAGGTCCACGGCATCCTGCGCAGGTCCAGCTCGTTTAACACCGGCCGCATTGAGCACCTTTACCAAAACCCTCACACACACACTGGAGGAAGTAAGTCTCACACACACACACACACACACACACATACCTGTAACACCAGTTTACGTCCAGGACGTATACAACAGTCAGAAAGCAGCCAGATACACACACATATCTGAACTGTGTAGACACACTAACGTGTTCTTGTTGTCAACAGTTGTTGGAAAGATGGGCGGCTGTAAGTGAAGAGTTGGTTATTCATCTCACCTGCTTATTTCTTTCTCATCTAAACCAACCCACAAACAAAAGCATTCCGTCCAATCCATCTCTTTAAAGTATCAACGTGATTTTGGCTTCCTGGTCTTTGTCGTATTCTTTTGGTGTGTGTGTTATATTGCTGAGCGGTGGTGGCTGAATCCGGTATTCACTCTCTCACTCCGCCGGGACTTTGTTAGCTATATTAAACGAACGGAATGTTCCGGCATGTTAGGGTGTCAAACCCCAACCTTAGCAGTGAGGACGTGGGAGACTGAATACGCTCTGAACTCATCTGAGGGGATGTGCCTGGCTTAGTCGGTGTGTGTGCGGCTGAATTATTGAATAACCGCGCTCTCTCTGTGTGTGTGTGTGTGTGTTTGTTGTATAGATATGAAGTTGCACTACGGAGATTTGACTGACAGCACGTGTCTCGTTAAGATCATTAATGAGGTGAAACCAACAGAAATTTACAACCTGGGAGCACAGAGTCACGTCAAGGTAACACACACACAGATATTTTATTAGTGAACATGAGTTTTAATGAAGTGAATATCTTTAGAATCTTGAATAATGAACAGTTTTAATACAATATTTTTTACACAAATTTTAACTTTTGTCATTGTATCTGTCACATGATGCACAACTACTATTAAACAAATTTGCCAAAAATGGTTAAAACCACAATCATGTTTTATTACATTTACATTTACGGCATTTACCAGACACCCTTATCCAGGGCGACTTACAATAGTTACAGGGACAGTCCCCCCCTGGAGACACTCTGGGTTAAGTGTCTTGCTCAGGGACACAATGGTAGTAAGTGGGGTTTGAACCTGGGTCTTCTGGTTCATAGGCGAGTGTGTTACCCCACTAGGCTACTACCACCCTATTTTTTATGACATAGAGAGAACTGCAATATGTATATAAATATCTTTATTACATGAACTATTTGAACATTGTATGACATCACTTACACTGCACACAAAATCACTCAAATCACTGTTCAGCAATACACACAGATTTACACAAGGCTGTATACAGCATCCAGACTGATGGTGTGTGTGTGTGTGTGTGTGTGTATCAGATCTCATTCGACCTGGCCGAGTACACTGCGGACGTGGACGGCGTGGGGACGTTGCGTCTGCTGGACGCTGTGAAGACGTGTGGGTTGACAGACGATGTCCGCTTTTATCAAGCGTCCACCAGTGAGCTGTATGGCAAAGTCCAGGAGATTCCACAGAAGGAGACCACGCCCTTCTACCCCCGTTCCCCATATGGTATTTTTGGTGGAATCAGTGTTTTGTGCACCATCATGCAGTAAAATATTAATATGCGTTTTCTGTCTCTCAGGAGCTGCTAAGTTATACGCCTACTGGATCGTTGTGAACTTCAGAGAAGCCTACAACATGTTCGCTGTCAATGGGATCCTCTTCAATCACGAGAGTCCCAGGAGAGGTAAGAAACACACACACACACACACACTCACACACACACACAATGAAAATAATGCCCAGCAGAGTCCTGACCTGTGTGTGTTTCAGGCTCAAATTTTGTCACGAGGAAGATCAGTCGCTCGGTGGCAAAAATCCATCTGGGTCTCACGGAGAGCTTCAGCCTGGGGAACCTGGACTCCATGCGTGATTGGGGCCACGCCCGCGACTATGTTGAGGTACACACTCTCTATCCTGGAAAGGATACTGGTTTCACTCCTGAAGTTGCACGGAGCTTCTTGCATGTAATCTGTCTGTCTCAGGCCATGTGGCTGATGCTGCAGAAGAAGGAGCCTGAGGATTACGTCATTGCGACCGGGGAGGTTCACAGTGTCAGGGAGTTTGTGGAACGAGCCTTTAAACATGTGGGCAAGACCATTGTGTGAGTTCCTGCACACTGACACACTCGCTGAGCAATATAGGTTCACGCAACATTATTCATTCATAACATATGTGCATAAACACGCTTTTTTCATTTCTGTATTCTGGCTTTCAGGTGGGAGGGCAAAGGTGAGGGTGAGGTCGGCCGTTGCCTGGAGACAGGAGTTGTGCATGTGAAGGTGGACGCGAAATACTACAGACCCACTGAAGTGGTGAGTGTGTGTCTTTTCTGTTGCTTCTTTTGACCAGAAGGTGGCGCCATCTCTGCATTCTCTGAGCTGCTGTTTTTGTTTGTTACTTCTTCAGGACTTTCTTCAGGGTGACAGTTCCAAGGCGGAGAAGGATCTGGGCTGGACACGGCGTGTATCGTTTGAGGTGAGAGCGTTTCAAACAGGTTGTTAAACATTATTAATTCATGATCACTGTTATTACACCATGTATTCAGAATTACATTTACATTTACAGCATTTTACATTTTTTATTACATTACATTATTAATCAAATGTGGGGGTTTGTAGCCTAGTGGGTAACATGCTCACCTATGAACCAGGTTCAAACCCCACTTACTACCATCGTGTCCCTGAGCAGGACACTTAACCCCGAGTGTCTCCAGGGGGGGACTGTCCCTGTAACTACTGAATGTAAGGCGCTCTGGATACGGGCGTCTGGTAAATGAGGTAAATGTAAATGGAATGTGTGTGTGTGTGTGTGTGTGTGTGTGTGTGTGTGTTGCAGGAGCTTGTGAAGGAAATGGTGGAGGCAGATGTAGAGCTGATGAAGAATAATCCAAACGCATGAGACGCGCCCACTCTGATCCTCAAACGCGTCTCCGTTGCCTTTGCATGCACACACTCGCCAGCCTTGCCATGGAATTGAAATGAGAGAAACATAAAGATTTTATTGATTTTATTATACCTTTTATTTTATTCTGATTGCTTGTTCATGTGAAATTTTTACATTTAAATGTTGATTTTAAAACTTTAATTATTTTATTTTATGAGACGTTGGTGGATTTCTGAGATTTTCTACATGAAAAGAAATAAACAGACCATTTATAAGACATTCATATCTTAAATGAGCTTCAATTTGCAGTCAGAAAAGTGTGTGTGAATATGCTGAATTGTACATGTGTTCATTATGAAAGTAAAAAGTGACGTGATTGTCACAGCAGCGCAGCACACAGTGTCACGGTGAAACGTGTCCTCTGCATTTAACCATCACCCCTGGTGAGCAGTGGGCACCATGACAGGCGCCCGGGGAGCAGATGTTTTTTTTTGTGCTGAAAACTGAATGTAATTTCATTATTATGTGTGCGTTTTACTCTTCCTGTTACTGCTGGGAAGATGAAAACCTTTCATTAGTTTCGCTTCAGCGTAAAAAGTTTGCACAGTACAAACATGAATATAAATGTATAAACGCTGCAGGATATACCGTCGGTTGAACAGAATACACGCCCTCTAATACAAGTCAGCACCCACTTTTTTGTTTGATGAGGATTTTGTTCGTTTCTGTGCTCCCCACTATCACTTCATCTGCGCTTCATCGTCTATTTTTATGCATCATTGAACCAAATATGTAAAGGCTGCTGAATCACGATACTTTTGTTCAGTGCTGCTTTATGGATGCAGTGGATGAATGCAAGCTTCAGGTTCCACAAGTTTGAGTGTATACTTAGTTCCTCACATCTTCCTCACCGAACCCCAGCTCACTCGAGAGCAACGGAAGGTCCTTCTTCTTGACGATTCCTGCCCTAAAGTTTCTACTTGTTTCATGTGAGCTCACATTTTACCATGGTGGTGGTCACCAACACACCCAGAAGGGCACAAATTCCCAGATTCAAACCCTGAGCAGGACACATGGGTGGTAGTAGCCAAGTGGGTAACACACTTGCCTTTGAACCAGAAGACCCAGGTTCAAACCCCACTTACTACCATCATGTCCCTGAGCAGGACACTTAACCCTGTCCCTGTAACTACTGACTGTATGTCGCTCTGGATAAGGGTGTCTGGTAAATGATTCTGGTCTGAAACACAATAAGGAACAAACTGCAAACACATTTTTTATTTCATGAAGGCACATTTAAACTTAATATAAATACAATAATTAATAAAAACACAAATATGAACACAACATGATCATATCTCACACAAAATCAAGCTGCACACACTTACTGTGTGCGAGTGTGTGTGAGTGTGGATGTGAGTGTGAGTCGATGTGATTGTGTGTGTGGATGTGAGTGTGTGTGTGTGTGTGTGTGTGTGTGTGACTGCATGTGTGAAAGATCCCTGCTCAGGACAGCAGGGACTCGATTCTAAAGGACCGGACGCCTCTGCGGACAGCTGGACAGCTGGGCTCTGACGTCACGGGGGGCGGGGCGAGGGCGTGGTCCGGCGGCTGCTCCGGCGGCGCGGCGCCGGTCTGGCCGTGGCCCCGGTCTCTCGGCCGCGTCTTGCGGAGGATGGAGTCGATGGCGAACGGCCCGGTGAAGCGGACGCGCTCCACCCGCTTGCGCCTGCGGCGGAACAGGCCGTCGGCGAAGGTGAACTCGCTGCGGGGGTTCAGGGTCCAGAAGTTGTCCTTGGCCCAGGGACGCGCCGGCTCCCGCAGCACCTTCACGAAGCAGTCGTTCAGGGACAGGTTGTGGCGCACCGAGTTGCGCCAGCCGGTGTAGCTGCCGCGGAAGAACGGGAAGCGCTCCATCAGGTACCGGCTGATCTCCGCCAGCGTCAGGCGGCCGGTGGCGGAGTCGCGCAGCGCCATCGCGATCAGCGCGATGTAGGAGTAGGGCGGCTTCCCGCGGCGGGCGTACGGCCTGGGGACGCGGGCGGGCTCCTCGGCCTTCATCTCCACCTTCCTCTTCACTCCTCCGACTCGCCCGGTCCCGGCATTTAAAGAGCGCGCGGGCCCGGCCCACGTGGGGGGCGGGGCCGCGGGAGTGACGTCACCTCGGTCGAGAACAGTAGAGTGTGTGTGTAGAGTCTGTGTAGAGTGAGAGTGCATTGTGGGTTTTGATTTACATTCTCCTCCGGATTGTCACTTTTGGAAAAATCTTTTAGATTTTTTCACAATAGGTTCAGCTCACACACACACACACACACACACACACACACACACACTGCTGCCAGGTGCTGCTGCTGTGCGGGTGTTATGTACCGTATGAGCTGAATGAGCAGGTAAGTGCACATGTGAACAGTGCTGTGTGAAATGATACACTTCTCACCATGCTATTACCTCAGTGTGTGTGTGTGTGTGTGCACGAACACACACTCCAAATGTGATTTCACACAAATTACACACAAAAGGCATGAAGACCTGAGGAAGGTTGCACCCGTTTTGTTCCGCAATTTTTACACTTTGCCATTACACGCACATACACACACAGTTTTGTGTAGCAGTGTAATAAATTGTGGAATTTTTGGAACAAAGGTCACACAAAGGTCACCACAGGTTGGTAGTGGCCTAGACACTAACTTATAAACCAGCAGAACACAAAGTCCCAGGTTCAAACCCCACTTACTACCATCATGTCCCCGAGCAGGACACTGAACCCAGAGTGACTTCTGTGGGTATGGGATTGTGGAGTGAGAGTAGGTTGTGTGCTGTGACTAGAGGTAGATGTCACGGTGGTTGACCTGGCGAGGAAGGAGGACGCATATGTGCAAGGTCACAAGACAGGAGTTTATTACATTAAACATACGACAAGGGAAAATATCACTCAACAACGACACGACAGCGAAAATACACAAACAGGGCAGCTTTATACAATCATACACAGGTGGGAAAAATCAGAAATCACAGAACAAATTTGAAAGACTGGTCCAAACCCTGGTCCCGGACTGGCCCCTTACGAACTGAATCCTAAAAGCAGACTACAGTGTGTGTAGTTTTGTTAAGTGTGTAGCTCTGAGTATAGAAAGAGTAGTGTTTGTAGTTTTGTTAAGCGTTTGTAGCTCTGAGTATAGCAAGAGTACAGTGTGTGTAGTTTTACAATGTGTGTAGTTTTGTGAAGTGAGTGTAGCTCTGAGTATAGTGAGAGTACAGCATGTGTAGTTTTGTGAAGTGTGTGTAGAGTATGTGTAGAGTTGAATTGTGGTTTTGGGGCACTCTGGGTATAGTGAGAGTACAGTGTGTGTAGTTTTACAGTGTGTGTAGTTTTGTGAAGTGTGTGTAGAGTATGTGTAAAGTTGAATGGTGGTTTAGGGGCACTCTGGGTATAGTGAGAGTACAGTGTGTGTAGTTTTGTGAAGTGTGTGTAGAGTATGTGTAAAGTTGAATGGTGGTTTAGGGGTACTCTGGGTATAGTGAGAGTACGGTGTGTGTGTAGTGTTGTGAAGTGTGTGTAGGTCTGAGTACAGTGAGAGTACTGTGTGTGTCGTGTTGTGAAGTGTGTGTAGAGTATGTGTAAAGTTGAATGGTACTCTGGGGACTCCACCCTCTCTCCGTCTGTCTGTTTTTACAGGAAGTCGTTTGCATATTTTCGCCGTTTGAACCGTAATTGAATGCGTGTACGACTGGTGGACGGTTGATCGCTGCTCACACGTAACACCGGTCAGATGAATCTACTGGAGCAGAGCATTGTGGGAAATGAGAGTGATGCTTCACGTTGAAACGTTTCCTGAACATCGAGAGTCGCCTGCGTGCGGCGTTATCGCACATTTTACAGCGTGTGTGTGTGTGTAAACAGATAATGAAGCATTAATAGAAATTATTGATCTCACTGGCAGATGCTGCTGTTTGTAATTATAATCATTCATCGATCACTTTTATTCTTTTATATTTATAAGTATCATTAGGAATCATTTAAGGACCGGAAGCTATGTTTACGTAGGTGTGTGTGTGTGTGTGTGTGTGTGTGTGTGTTGTCGTGTTGCATCGATCCTTCTAACAGAAGGTGCAGAACTTGATGAGAAATAAAACACACGCGAGGCGGTTTGAAGAAACGGACGGACGGCGTACGTTATTGTCCCACTTATCACCGCATCAAGACACAAACAAGCAAACAAGATGCGGCTTTAAACCCAAATCTCACTTCAAATGCTCTTATCGTCGTGTGTGTGCGCGTGTTAATACACATGAAAGAACACGAAGAAACAAACGTGTGTGTTTAACGCTGTACACATCACACCAACACACACACCAACACACACACACGCAAAAACGGCACTTACTTGCCGACAAAAAGAAAAACTTTTCACCCTCCATCCTTCCTCCAGCTGCAGCTGTGTGTGTTGTGAAGTGTGTGTGTGTGTGTGTGTGCACAGGTGTGTGTGACTCAGATTGTTCTGCGGCGTTAAACTGAAACGTGGTGCTTCGCAATAACACACACTTCACTGCACACACCAAACACCCACTTACTGAGCTCTGTGTGTGTGTGTGTGTGTGTGAGCATTAAATGACACTCGAGCTGAACTCGCACAAACACACACGTGGCGTTTCTTTCTTGGGCTCGAGGTCTCGAAAACCGAATCTTTTCAGTCAAACGTTACAAAAGACGACACAGACACACACGCGCACGGCGGTAATCTGCTCGTCAACAAGGGATGAGCGCCATTGTGTGTGTGTGTGTGTGTGTGTGTGTGTGGACCCGTTTCCGTTCAGACACTTTAAAGTAAACTAATCTACGGATAAACACCAGGAGCGTGTGTGAGGTGACAATTCAGAGGCTTAATACACTTCATGAGTGTGTGTGTGTGTGTGTGTGTGTGTTGGAAGTTTTGGATCAAAGCAGCAGAGGAGCACAAAGGGAGAGATTTAGAGCGGAAGAGATCATCACTCCTCTCTCTCTCGCTCGCTCGCTCTCTCTCGCTCTGTAAAGTTTCTTCTTTCCTTTGTCGGCTGTTATCGGCGCCGCGCGTTCGGGGCGACTTACGTTCCGACATCAAACACCCATCCCGCGCCTCCGAGCGGGCGCCTCCTGCTCTCCTGCACCGGCGCGGCCCGCCGTCTTTGCATAAGTCGCTGTCTCTCTCGCCGTCTCACGCACACATACACACGTACGTTGACAGGAACAGGACACAGGACCTTACTGTCACCCCCGAGTTTCCCGCCAGTTATGGACGACAGCAGTTTATTTTAAACGGGGAACTTCGTGGGCCCCATGCAGGGACGTTGGGGACGTTGGGGACATTTATTTCTTATATAGCCCATTCAATGGGCTGAATATTTCGGGGTTCTGTGAACGGGTGTGTGAAGATTAATGGCGTTAATTCAGGACCTCCGTCCCTCGAATGAACTGAAATGGACCAGCAGTGATAATGAAGTTCTTCTTGTTAACGGACTTCCTGCGAACGAGTCCAGGGCAGCAGGGGGTTGGTCTGAAGTATTGATTTTCTTTGATAAGCCCGCAGTGGATGCTTTTTTATGGAGGCTCGTGGGTGTGAGATGTGTGTGAGGCCGCCACTCAACACTGCCGCCATCAGCACAACATAACTACAGGTCAAGTCGACATTTACCAACTACCACGTCTACTACATATAATATAACGTACTTCACTGGTTTCGCTGTCTGTCTGTCCGTGTGTCTGTTTTCTTTGTTGTCTACATGTTTTGTTTGCCTTAAATATGAATCAGTTAAATATTATTAAACTTTATTGTCATCTCACCATATAAAAGTTCACAGAGAGACGAGATTGCGGAATTTCGGGGATTCACAGCCTGCAAAAAGGCACACAACACAAAAACATGACAAAGGACATGCTGCACTGACCCATAAAACAGTGCAGGTCGAGACAAACTAGACAAACCAGGCTGACAAGTTACAACAATATGAAAATAAATCAGTGTGGATGTATTTAGTATATAGTGTATATGGTATATGATATACTATGGTAATAAAGGTAGTAGTAGTGATATTACAGTATATCAGTGTGTGGATGTATTTAGTATATAGTGTATATGGTATATGATATACTATGATAATAATGTCAGTAGTAGTGATATGACAGCATATCAGTGTGTAGATGTATTTAGTATATAGTGTATATGGTATATGATATACTATGATAATAATGTCAGTAGTAGTGATATGACAGCATATCAGTGTGTAGATGTATTTAGTATATAGTGTATATATTATATGATATACTATGATAATAATGTCAGTAGTAGTGATATGACAGTATATCAGCGTGTTGATGTATTTAGTATAAAGTGTATATGGTATATGATCTACTATGATAATAATGTCAGTAGTAGTGATATGACAGCATATCAGTGTGTGGATGTATTTAGTATATAGTGTATAATGTATATGATATACTATGATAATAATGTCAGTAGTAGTGATATGACAGCATATCGGTGTGTGGATGTATTTAGTATAAAGTGTATGTGGTATATGATATACTATGATAATAAAGGTAATAGTAATATAGTAAAGGTAATAGTAGTGATATGATGATAATAAGACAGCAGCACAGTGTGAGGTGGTGAGTGATTAATGTGCAGAGTGCAGTACTGATGTTCAGTTTGTAATGTGTAGATGTTTTAAGGCTTCAGATGTAGTTGAGGTGATGTGGATGATCCCAGGAGCAACATGTTGAAGAGCCAGACAGCCTCGAGGTAAAAACTGTTCCTCAACCTGTCTGATCTGGCTGTGATGCTGCAGTATCTTGTTCTGGAGGGCAGGAGTGTGAAGGTCCTTGGTGCTGCAGGCCTTGCGGACGCTGTTTTTGTGAAATGTGTCCAGTAGTGGGGCAGAGGCATCCCAATGATGTTTTTAGCTGTCTTCACTGTCCTCTGTAGGCTCTTGCGGTCAGTGTTGCAGTTGCTGTACCAGACAGTGATGCTGCTGGTCAGGAAGATCTCGGTGGTTCCTCTGTAGAACGTGGTGAGGATGTGTAGTCTCCCTTGAGCTTTTTGATCAACGATGTGGTGTTGACCATGGAAGTTTCTCTGAAACTTAAACTGAAATGCACACCCAGGAACTTGGTGCTCATTACAATCTCCAACGCTGAACCGTTTATGATGAGCGGGCCGAGTGGGCTTATTCTCGCACTGCCTGTGTCCCTTGTTTGCAGGTTATGTATCTGTGTCGTACACGGTCACTTTAAGTGTGCATGTAAAAATTTACCATTTACATTAACAATCAGTAGTTACAGGGACAGTCCCCCCCTGGAGACACTCAGGGTTAAGTGTCCTACTCAGGGACACGATGGTAGTAAGTGGGATTTGAATCCGGGTCTTCTGGTTCATGGGTGAGTGTCTCACCCACTAGGCTACTACCCACCCGGTACTACCAACCAGGTTCCAGAGGATCATACAGTACATTAACATTTACAGCATCAGCATGCCAGACGCCCTCAGCAGTGACAGGGACAGTGAAAACTATTTAAAGGTCAGAGGTTATTATCTGCCGTCACGTTTCGCCCCTGGCCGCGGGGGGGCAGCAGCGAGTTTTCAGCGCGTCGCTTCCGCCCCGTTTCCTCGGCGCAGGAGAGCAGGAAGCGGGTTTGTTTTGGCCGTCTGTCGCTCCGCTGCAGATTGTGAGTTTTATTTCTGCGCCTGCCGCTTCACAACCGCGCCCGGAATTCCCGTAAAACAGATCCCGGTTCCTGCACTTTAACCAGCAGGAGGGAAACCCCGAGGCAGCCCGGCCCCGGGTCCTGGTCCCCGGGTGTGGTGCGTTTTAAACGCCGAGCGGCGGAGCGACGCGGTGACGGTGACGCAGGATCTTCTCTGGCTTCGAGTTTATTTCTGTTCGGTTAGTGAATTTTCTCTAGAAATCTCCCTCTTCAGTCGTGTAAATGTCGTGTAAATGTCATGTATGTCGAATTACACACACGTTGGATTTTCACTTGACGCAGCAGATAAATGAGGCGAAACGACTTAAACGGATACGACGTTTCCAAATAAAACCGCGAACATGTACCGTGTTGTGTACACGGATTTGCACGTTGATATTTACTGTATTAACATGTACATTAAACCACGCCGCATGCCGGTATAGGCGCAGCGAGAAGAGCGGCTGGATCCTTCCACGTTTTCACCGTTTATCGGCCGAAAAACCGACGTGTTGGTGTAAAAGTCGACAGACACGCGTGACTGTGTGAAAGTGGAGATTTCTGCGTTTTTGTTTTAATAAGTTTGAGAAAATCCAGCCAAGATCTGGACTGTCTGTCGAATGCAGAACTTTATATCAGGTGGAAGGTGAAGGTAGTAAATAAAATAAGTCATGGAAAGTCCATGTATTTTGTAAATTTAGTAATCTATATCCATAGAATAGTAGATAACTGTTATAAAAAGTGACACTGCAGCACAGCACACGCTGACACTGTGAAACGTGTCCTCTGTATTTAACCGTCACCCTTGGTGAGCAGTGGGCACCTTGACAGGCGCCCGGGGACCAGTGTGTGGGGACGGGACCTTCATCAAGGGGACCTCAGTGGCACCTTGGCAGCTCAGATTCGAACCGGCAACCTTCCTTTAGTTCAGTTATACGCCACACCAGGACTGGACGGATTGTAATGAGCTGCGTCGTTTCATCTACATTTACAGCCTTTACCAGACGCCCTTATCCAGAGCGACTTACAGTCAGTAGTTACAGGGACAGTCGTCCCCCCCCGCGGAGACACTCAGGGTTAAGTGTCCTGCTCAGGGACACAATGGTAGTAAGTGGGGTTTGAACCTGTGTCTTCTGGTTCATAGGTGAGTGTGTTACCCGCCAGGCTACTACCACCAGTCGCAACAGTGATTGGTCATTAAATGACGGGGAGGGGACCGATTATTTCACTTTTGAACATTAACAGCGTAAGGAATGTGTGAATTTATATTATTATTGCCATTCAGCCGGGTCTGTTAGGTTTGAAATAAGTTTATAAATGGTGAGTAAGATGGAAATCCCAGCATCTGTGTGAGGGTTTTTCCTCTCCACGACAGTTATAGCTCCAGTGGGTGGATCCGCAACAGTGATCGGTCATTAAACCACCTGTGGGTGGTAGTAGCCTAGCGGGTAACACAGGTTCAAACCCCACTTACTACCATCGTGTCCCTGAGCAAGACACTTAACCCTGAGTGTCTCCAGGGGGGGACTGTCCCTGTAACTACTGATTGTAAGTCGCTCTGGATAAGGGCGTCTGGTAAATCACAGGGACGGGACCGATTTCAAAACGAACAGCAAAAGCGTATTTTACTGAGTACCATCGCTCCCCTAAAATATACACCCCAGACCTCCAACCGCTTCTGAAGTCTAAAGCCATGTCTCTCATGTCAGCTCACTGTTCTGCATTTAAATGGTGCCTCTGTGTGTGTGAGTGTGTGTACACGCCCGCACAAGCGGATTAAGCCTCTTTTGTTGAACAATGCGGCGCTCTCTGTGAGAACCTGTAGATATAAACTTGTCGGAAGGAGGGAGAATTACGTGTGTATTTGAAACTCTTTTTCCCAGCTTTTCCTCGTCCTGCAGTCCGGATGTCTCGCGGTCGACAGCCTCCGCTGGTGACGGGGATCTCCCCCAATGAGGGGACACCTTGGACCAAAGTGACCATTAGAGGAGAGAACCTGGGAACTGGACCCAGTGACCTTATCGGTAATTCACGCGCACGTTCCTCCCCGATCGGCCACGCCCGGGTGTTTAGTGGTCTTGACCCGTGACTGAATTCAGGTCTGTCCATCTGCGGCCACAACTGCCTGCTGACCGCCGACTGGATGTCGGCCAGTAAGATCGTCTGCCGCGTGGGTCCCGCCAAAGACGACAAGGGCGAGATCATCGTCACGACCAAGAGCGGCGGCCACGGGACGTCCACGGTCAGCTTCCGCGTGCTGAGGACCGAGATGATCGGTGAGATGGACAAACGTTCTTACAGGACGCAGGACGCACCACCAGATGCTGATGTGTGTGTGTGTGTGTGTGTGTGTGTGTGTGTGTGTGTTCCAGGCATTTTGGACCAGTCTGCCGTGTGGGTTGATGAGATGAATTATTATGACCTCAGGACGGATCGCAACAAGGGAATTTCACCGCTGTGCCTGCGTCCGGCCAACCCGCTGGGCATCGCAGTCGATAAGTACGAACAAACTACAGAGAGACGTCTCCACTAGTAAACGATTTTCTTCTCTTATCACTCTTATCTGATCTGACTCATGCTTTGGTGCGTGTGTGTGTGTGCGTGTGTGTGTGTGTTCTACAGCGGCAGGATTCCTCAGAAGGACTTGGAGGGCTTGTTTCCAGGCATGAGTGGAGAGTTCACCAGTGAACATTTTTCGGCCGCCTGGTATCTGATCGAGAACCACTCGGGTACCAGGTGTGTAACGGCCTGAACAATAACTACACACGCCACGCCCATTAATACAGGCACGCAACATTTACATTCATTTATATATTTATTTATTTATTTACATTTAACAGCATTTACCAGACGCCCTTATCCAGAGCACCTTACAGTCAGTAAAGTAAAGTAAAGTGATTGTCACATGTGATACACAGCAGCACAGCACACGATGCACACAGTGAAATTTGTCCTCTGCATTTAACCCATCACCCTGAGTGAGCAGTGGGCAGCCATGACAAGCGCCCAGGGAGCAGTGTGTGGGGACGGTACTTTGCTCAGTGGCACCTTGGCAGATCGGGATTCGAACCGGCAACCTTCTGATTACAGGGCCACTTCCTTAACCGCTAGGCCACCACTGCCCCCCAGTATTTACAGGGACAGTCCCCCCCTGGAGACACTCAGGGTTAAGTGTCCTGCTCAGGGACACGATGGTAGTAAGTGGGGTTTGAACCCGGGTCTTCTGGTTCATAGCGAGTGTGTTACCCCGCTAGGCTCCTACCACCAACTAATCTCCAAACCAGCTACACCCCTCAACAGGCCACGGTCAGCGTCTGAATAAATATGCTTCGGTACTGGCCACGCCCAGCGTATGAAGAAATCCTCATCATTGCTGGCCACTCCCAGTGTATGAATAAATGTGCATTGGTACTGGCCACGCCCAGCGTATGAATAAATGTGCATTGGTACTGGCCACACCCAGTTTATGAATACATCTATATTGGTACTGGCCAAGCCCAGCGTATGAAGAAATACACATCTAGTACTAGCCACGCCCAGTTTATGAATAAATCTGTATCTGTACTGGCCACACTCAGTATATGAATAAATATGCATTGGTACTGGCCATGCCCAGCGTATAAACAAATATGCATCAGTCCTGGCCACGCCCAGTTTATGAATGAATCTGTATCAGTACTGGCCACACCCAGTGTATGAATAAATGTGCATTGGTACTGGACACGCCCAGTGTATAGATAAATAAGCAGCAGTACAGGCCACACCCACTGTATGAATAAATCCACATCAGTACTGACCACGCCCAGTACGTAACTCCCTCTGTTTGTGTGTGTGTGTGTAGTTTTGATAACCTACGTTCTGCTGCTGGAAACCTGAAGAAGCAGGTGAGTCAGAAGAATGAAGGCAGTCTGGCTTACGTCAAAGGTGGACTCAGCACTTTTTTTGAAGCTCAGGATGCACTCGCAGGTGAACAAACTCGCACTCACTCGCACACCCATGCTCTCAAACAAACACGCATAATGGAGTGTCTGCACTTCCTGCGTTGTGTTGCCCTGCAGCGATTCACCAGCGACTGGAGTCTGATGGAACTGAGAAGGTGGAGGGGAGCATGACCAGGCGCCTGGAGAACATCCTGAACCGTGAGAGTTTTGTTCCTTGTATCTGAGTAAATGTTGAGAAATCATCCACTTCTGTCAACTGAGTGGACCAACGTCCTTCGCGGACAGAATTCCGATTCCCATTGTTTTCCATGGGATGCAGAGCATGTTGCATTGGGGTGAGCTGTGCCGCAAAGCGACGCTCCGCAAGACTCCGTGGTCAAAGTTGAATAGAAACGGAGCGTTGAAGTGGTGGAGTGGTTGATTATTAGCAGTGATCATACCGTGTCATCTTACCATGAGGAAGGACACCAGGCCTGTTGTGACCGTGAACTTTGCTTGTTGTTGGCTGTGTAGAAATAGTTCCCGTTTGTCTTCGGTTCGGGATCATCAGTCCAGAGTTAAAGGTCTTAAAATACTCTACATCCAATAAATGTATTTATTGGTAACCTCTAAATAATTAGCCAAATTTATAATATGTGTTTTGCATCTTTGTGTCAGGAATAGTGAGGAATGAAAAGTATGTTGCTATGAAATGAAAAAGTGATAAAGTGAAGTGATTGTCACTTGTGATACACGGCAGCACAGCACACGGTGCACACAGTGAAATGTGTCCTCTGCATTTAACCACCACCCTGAGTGAACAGTGAACTTTTGTTCGGGATTCGAACCGGCGACCTTCTGATTACGTGCGCCGCTTCCTTAACCGCCAGGCCACCACTGCCCCAAACATATGTATGTATGTTTTTCTAAATCAAATTAAACAAGCCTTCAATATGTCAATAATCCGCCAGTCATGGCGTGCTGTGCAGCGCGGCGCAGTCACGACGTCACATCGTGTGGCTACAAGTTCAACTCTGGGAGTTTAACCAGCTGACTAAACCGAGACCGGCTGCTCAGTCTCAGCGTTCCGGACTGGAGTCAGGTGATCTGTTCTTATAGAAAACAGTCGCCCCCTAGTGGCTCGCTCCACTACAGGCAATATGAGTCTATTATCATTGACAAAGCGGGAAAATTAATATTTCAATAACAAGATAATTAGTATCAGTATATTTATATATTTTATATATAATATAAAATATATATTTTTAGAGAAGCATCTGGCCCTCACAGTGTCTGCCGTAAGAAGGGTCTCACGTTTGATGAGTGGTCTTAAATTTGGCTTCCTTAAACCTGCAGTCGCCCTGATAAATCATCTGAGAAGTGAATGTGAAAAGCATCGCATGTTGGTGAACACACTCACACTCGCACACTCTCTGTCAGGAGCGAGTGATACGGCCGACGCCCTGTTTCAGGAGGTTCTGGGCCGGAAGGACAAAGCCGATTCGACGCGGAACGCCCTCAACGTCCTGCAGAGATTTAAGTTCCTGTTCAACCTTCCCCTCAACATAGAGCGCAACATACAGCGGGTACACACACACACACTCTCTCTCTATCTCTCTCTCTCTCATAAACAGTTTTGTAAGTGTTTTTTGTGTGTGTGTGTGTGTAGGGAGAGTATGACGTGGTCATAAACGACTATGAAAAAGCCAAATCCCTGTTTGGAAACACAGAAGTCCCCGTCTTTAAGAAAGGTACGATGTCAGAGTTGTAAAAATGACTGTCAGGGTGTCTGGTTTACTGAGAGGGGCGATGAAGACAACGACGACGACGATGATGATGATGATGATGATGATGATGATGTGTGTGTAGTGTATGCAGAGGTAGAAACCCGTATTGGAGCTTTAAGGACTTTGCTTTTGGCCAAGCTACTGGAGACGCCGTCCACCCTGCATGACCAGAAACGCTACATCAGGTCAGTGTGTGTGTGTGTGTGTGTGTGTGTAGGTCTGAATGGACCCTGACGAGTCTGTTTGTCAGGTATCTGTCGGATCTCAGAGCTGATGGAGATCCCGCCTGGTCGTGTATAGAAGCTCAGCACCAGTGGATTCTGCAGCTGATGCAGAACTGCAGAAACCAGAGTGGTGAGGCACACACACACACACACACACACACACACACAATCTCGTTCAAACTCATATGAGCTCTTACTGTATTGTGTGTGTGTGTGTGTGTGTGTGAACTTTCAGATGTCACCACAACTGTTGGTCCCAACGTGAGAAGAGGAAGCAGCCAGACTCCGAGAGACGACTGTGAGTTTAGTCCATTCCAGCAATAACTGAGCTTTACTCCACTTTTACTTCACGTGTTGTGTCGTGTGTGTGTTTGTGTGTCTTTAGGGCCACAGCAGTTGCAGTTTGTGGAGCGTCTGACTGACGTCGTCATCAGCCAGCTACCAAACTTCTGGAAGCTCTGGATCTCCTACGTCAATGGCAGCCTGTTCAGTGAGGTACACACACACACACACACACACACACACACACACACACACAGAGGCTCTCAACTCGTACTCTCGGTCACCTCCACTTTAACTCTTCCGAACTCAGACAGGCGAGAAGTCGGGCCAGGTGGAGAAGTCGAAGAAGAACGCCCGTCAGAGGCAGAGCGATTTTAAGGTGAAAGTGACACTGATGACAGACACAGAGCAAGTTCTGGAGCTTGTTTTTATTGAGTGTGTGTGTGTGTGTGTGTGTGTGTGTGTGTGTGTGTGTGTGTGTGTGTGTGTGTGTGTGTGTGTGTGTGTGTGTGTGTGTGTGTGTGTAGCGGATGATCGAGGAGCTGATGCAGCGTCTGGTCCAGTGGTTGAGGGGATGTCTGCTGCCATCATCTCTCTCAGAAACGGACTTCCGCAAATATGGAGGCTGGAGCCCAGCATCGCTGACCGGAACACACCTCACACACGCCATACACACCATCAGGTATCACAGTCTCACACACACACACACACAACACGAGCTCGGAGGTGCATGTAGGGACCTGAGTGAAGATCATCTCTGTTTTCCTGCTCAGACTCTGCCATGAGGCGCTTTCTGCTCTGGAGATTCCCAACGACCTGCTGCACACCATCCAGCAACTTCTACTGGACCTGCGGGTTCACTGCCTGCTCACCACCCTACAACATACTGCAGAGGGTACACACACTTACACACACAACACTCACCACCCTACAACATACTGCAGAGGGTACACACACTTACACACACAACACTCACCACCCTACAACATACTGCAGAGGGTACACACACTTACACACACAACACTCACCACCCTACAACATACTGCAGAGGGTACACACACTTACACACACAACACTCACCACCCTACAACATACTGCAGAGGGTACACACACTTACACACACAACACTCACCACCCTACAACATACTGCAGAGGGTACACACACTTACACACAACACTCACCACCCTAACATACTGCAGAGGGTACACACACACACACACACACACACACAACACTCACCACCCTACAACATACTGCAGAGGGTACACACACACACACACACACACACAACACTACCCACCCTACAACACACTGCAGAGGGTACACACACTTACACACACAACACTCACCACCCTACAACATACTGCAGAGGGTACACACACTTACACACACACAACACTCACCACCCTACAACATACTGCAGAGGGTACACACACACACACAACACTCACCACCCTACAACATACTGCAGAGGGTACACACACACACACACACAACACTCACCACCCTACAACATACTGCAGAGGGTACACACACTTACACACACAACACTCACCACCCTACAACATACTGCAGAGGGTACACACACTTACACACACAACACTCACCACCCTACAACACACTGCAGAGGGTACACACACTTACACACACAACACTCACCACCCTACAACACACTGCAGAGGGTACACACACTTACACACACAACACTCACCACCCTACAACACACTGCAGAGGGTACACACACTTACACACACAACCCTACAACACACTGCAGAGGGTACACACACTTACACACACAACACTCACCACCCTACAACACACTGCAGAGGGTACACACACTTACACACACAACACTCACCACCCTACAACACACTGCAGAGGGTACACACACTTACACACACAACACTCACCACCCTACAACACACTGCAGAGGGTACACACACTTACACACACAACACTCACCACCCTACAACACACTGCAGAGGGTACACACACACAACACTACCCACCCTACAACATACTGCAGAGGGTACACACACACACACAACACTCACCACCCTACAACATACTGCAGAGGGTACACACACACACACACAACACTACCCACCCTACAACATACTGCAGAGGGTACACACACACACACACACAACACTACCCACCCTACAACATACTGCAGAGGGTACACACACTTACACACACAACACTCACCACCCTACAACATACTGCAGAGGGTACACACACACACACAACACTACCCACCCTACAACATACTGCAGAGGGTACACACACACACACACACACACACACACACAACATTACCCACCCTACAACATACTGCAGAGGGTACACACACTTACACACACAACACTCACCACCCTACAACACACTGCAGAGGGTACACACACACACACACACACACACACACACAACACTACCCACCCTACAACATACTGCAGAGGGTACACACACACACACACACACACAACACTACCCACCCTACAACATACTGCAGAGGGTACACACACTTACACACACAACACTCACCACCCTACAACACACTGCAGAGGGTACACACACTTACACACACAACACTCACCACCCTACAACACACTGCAGAGGGTACACACACTTACACACACAACACTCACCACCCTACAACATACTGCAGAGGGTACACACACACACACACACACAACACTACCCACCCTACAACATACTGCAGAGGGTACTCACACTTACACACACAACACTCACCACCCTACAACATACTGCAGAGGGTACACACACACACACACACAACACTACCCACCCTACAACATACTGCAGAGGGTACACACACTTACACACACAACACTCACCACCCTACAACATACTGCAGAGGGTACACACACAACACTACCCACCCTACAACATACTGCAGAGGGTACACACACACACACACACACACACACACACACACAACATTACCCACCCTACAACATACTGCAGAGGGTACACACACTTACACACACAACACTCACCACCCTACAACACACTGCAGAGGGTACACACACACACACACACACACACACAACACTACCCACCCTACAACATACTGCAGAGGGTACACACACACACACACAACACTACCCACCCTACAACATACTGCAGAGGGTACACACACTTACACACACAACACTCACCACCCTACAACATACTGCAGAGGGTACACACACTTACACACACAACACTCACCACCCTACAACACACTGCAGAGGGTACACACACTTACACACACAACACTCACCACCCTACAACACACTGCAGAGGGTACACACACTTACACACACAACACTCACCACCCTACAACATACTGCAGAGGGTACACACACACACACACACACACACACACAACACTACCCACCCTACAACATACTGCAGAGGGTACACACACTTACACACACAACACTCACCACCCTACAACACACTGCAGAGGGTACACACACACACACACAACACTACCCACCCTACAACATACTGCAGAGGGTACACACACACACACACACACACACAACACTACCCACCCTACAACATACTGCAGAGGGTACACACACTTACACACACAACACTCACCACCCTACAACATACTGCAGAGGGTACACACACACACACAACACTCACCACCCTACAACACTGCAGAGGGTACACACACTCACCACCCTACAACACACTGCAGAGGGTACACACACTTACACACACAACACTCACCACCCTACAACACACTGCAGAGGGTACACACACTTACACACACAACACTCACCACCCTACAACACACTGCAGAGGGTACACACACACACACACAACACTACCCACCCTACAACACACTGCAGAGGGTACACACACACACACACACACACACACACACACAACACTACCCACCCTACAACATACTGCAGAGGGTACACACACTTACACACACAACACTCACCACCCTACAACACACTGCAGAGGGTACACACACACACACACACACCTACACACATACAAATAACACTCACCACCACACACACACCCTAGTGAGATGCTGAATTGTAGTTTGTATAAACCAACTCCGTTTGACCTGTTCAGATGTCAGGCGTTTGTCGGAGAGGGAGGACTGGGTGATCGACAACGA
>NW_021630036.1:572558-645786 GCF_900700375.1 Denticeps clupeoides | reverse complement strand
TAACATGAACACGTGCACACACACACACGTTAAAATACACAATCTCACTTTAACTGTCATTTCACACGTGGTCTAATAAAAGTCCCTCCACCCATTCAGACCTGTTGAGCGTGTTAAAGAAGGATTTATTTCCTGTGGCGGTGGTGGTTACTGGGCCAGTGGAAGGTAGCGCGTGTGCGCGTGTGTGTTCACGTCTTGACTCCCGACGAAGCCGGCGCCGCTGGTCTGCGCCACAAACAGGAGCTGGCGAGCGAAGAGGGGCTCAACCTGCATCACGGACACACAGAATCAGCGGCCTCGCCCGCTTCGTTTACACCGACACACCGCGTCCACGCCGGGGTACCTGCACGACGAGGCTCTTCCTCTCAACGTCCCCAAAAAGCAGCAGGACGTGCAGCGGAGGGAAGGGACGCATGTGCAGAGAGAAGGCCTGCAGCTCTGGAATGGAAGCGAGGGTGAGCAGGGCCTTGTGGGTAAAAACGGGAAAAAGAGGCGGTTACACTACTACCTGTGAGTAGAATGTGTGTGTCCAGCAGTTTGCTGGTCTGCCCGCTCTCCAGCCGATTGGGCTTGTCTTGATAAGGGGCGTGGCCTCCTTCCCAGAACACGCTGGCAGAGCAGAGGGGACGGGCGTACAGTCCCCCAGGCCCCACCCACAGCTGCACCCCGTTGTCTAATCCCGCCTCCGGGGGGAGGGGCACCACCTCCGGCCCGCTGTTCGTCGGGTGGAACAGCCGCCCGTCCGGTGAGAGGACACACCCCTCAGGCCTGCGGACGGTGACCTCCGACACGAGGACGCCGCCGTAGATCACGCTCACCAACAGCCAGTGATCTGCGTAGAGGTTCAGAATGACGGAAACACTAAAACACGATCAGACAGCCACGTCCAGGAAAAGCGTGTGTGTGCATGGTGCGCGTGTGTGTGGTGCGTGTGCGTAAGTGCATACGTGGTGCATGCTCGGTGTGTGTGCATGCTTGGTATGTGCGTGCATGAGTGGTGCATGCTTGGTGTATGGTTGTGTGCATGCGTGTTGCATGAGTGGTGCATGCTTGGTGTGTTTGTGCATGTGTGTGCGTGTGTGTACCTGTTCCGCTGTGCTCTAGGGTGTACAGTGAGGGGACGGGTTCAGGGGAACTGCAGCTGTAGAATGAAGCACTTATTTGGTAGCCTAAACATACACACACACACACAACATTTTGACATTACAGAGTGAAACGTGAACTATGACCCCCCAGGAAATAAAAAGCTCTCACCGTTTTCCCAGCTGGCGCGGTCAGGGTGGGGCAGCTCTTCACTCGGGAAGAAGAAGTTACTCCCCTACAGCCAATCAGAAAGCGACAGAGAATCACACCTGTACTGACGCCCAGCCCCGCCCCGCGGCAGCCTACCTGTGTCGCCAGGTGGGCGGGGCTTGCGGGGTATCTGGGCTGGGTCGAGGCGCACAGCGAATCGGAGGCCGTCCTGGCGCCTGCTGGAAGCGGATTGGTTAATGGCGGCCAATCAGAGCTCAGTCCGCCGGCGACGCGTCCTCACCTCTCCGCGCTCCCTCCGGCACGACGCGGTAAACCTTGTACGGGTCCGACCACGATCCAGCTGGCTGCGCGACACCAGCTCCTCGAAGTCGCTGCTCTTATTCAGAGGGCGCAACGCAGACGCGTCTTCCACGTCGGGGGGTCCGGTTTATCAACCCCCTCCCGGTACTTCCCTTTAAACAGCGCCCAGGCCTGTACAACACACACACATATACACACACATCACATATATACACACACATATACACCCACATCACATATACACACACATCACATATACACACATATATACACACACATCACATATACACACATATACACACACATCACATATATACACACATATATACACACATCACATATACACACATATATACACACACATCACATATACACACACATCACATATATACACATATACACACACATCACATATATACACACATATATACACACACATCACATATATACACACATATATACACACACATCACATATACACACACATCATATACACACACATCATATATACACACACATCACATATATACACACATATATACACACATCACATATATACACACACATATATACACACACATCACATATACACACACATCACATATATACACACATATATACACACACATCACATATATACACACACATCACATATATACACACATATATACAGACCAAAAGTTTGGACGCCTTCTCATTCAATGTGTTTTCTTTATATTCATGACCATTTACGTTGGTAGATTCTCACTGAAGGCATCAAAACTATGAATGAACACATGTGGAGTTATGGACTTAACAAAAAGTGGAGACCTGACCTCCACAGTCACCGGACCTGAACCCAATCCAGATGGTTTGGGGTGAGCTGGACCAACAAGTGCTAAACACCTCTGGGAACTCCTTCAAGACTGTTGGAGAAGCATTTCAGGTGACGACCTCTTGAAGCTCATCGAGAGAATGCCAAGAGTGTTCAAAGCAGTAACCAGAGCAAAGAAACTAGAATATAAAACATGTTTTCACTTATTTCACCTTTTTTTGTTAAGTACAGAACTCCACATGTGTTCATTCATAGTTTTGATGCCTTCAGTGAGAATCTATCAACGTAAATGGTCATGAAAATAAAGAAAACACGTTGAATGAGAAGGTGTCCAGACTTTGTACTGTATATATTACAGTGTGGAATATGGAATGTCGGTGTTGGGGAAATAACGGGACACCTTGAATAGCGCCGCGTCCTCGTCCCGGTTGTAGTCCTGCTTGCCGGCGTGTTTCCACGGGACGCGGAAGACGCTCCTGTCCTCGCTGTCCCACACCAGGCCGCGGTACCGGCCCGAGTCCACCTGCTCGATCAGCCACCGGCGGAGCTTCCCGCCCGGGGCGGCGCGCACCGCGTCCGCGTCCATCTACCGGTTCAATAAAGCGGATGAAAGAGGAGTAATAACCACAGAGTATAAAACCAACATTAAAGAACCAATTCAACATAAACTACTGACGGCAATCTAATAATCAAGAATCACATTTACAACATCAAAAGCTCCCAGTAAAGGAACCAATAAATAAATCGAAAAGTTAGTCAGACTCACATGATAAGTAGTTACGAGTGGGACTGAACCCCTTTTTTCCTCTCAGGGTCTCGATTCGGGTTGAGTCTCGAGTTTTGGGTTTAAATCTGATTTTTTAGGGGCGGGGGCGGGGCCACGGGTGACGGAGGGGCGTGGCGTGGTGTGGTGGGAGGAGTACATGATAATGACAACAGTAACATCAAACTAATAATTAAAATAATAATGTTTTAACAGCATTTACCAGACGCCCTTATCCAGAGCGACTTACAGTCAGTAGTTACAGGGACAGTCCCCCCCTGGAGACACTCAGGGTTAAGTACGAAGAGCATCCTGAAGGACCCCAGCCACCACGCACTGTCACTCTTTACTCGGGACATTTCACACGCGCACAACACGATTCAGGAACAGTTTGTACCCCAGCAGCCATCAGGCTATACAACACATAGTCTGCACTGTCACTGTCACTTCAATTATGCACAATCACTTTCTTATGCAACTTAGATTGATCCTTCTGTGACTTATTATTTATTGCTGCTGCACTTTGTCTTCTGTGTCTTCTATGTATCATGTTCTATGTTCTGTCTGCATGGGAGGGGTTTTCAAGTAAGAATTTCATTGTGCTCTGTACACCGTACTTTGTACATATGACAATAAACTTCGACCTCGGGGACACGATGGTAGTAAGTGGGGTTTGATTCTCTGCCTTCAGATACGTGTTGTAACATCTTGCATGCTTCTTCTGCCTGTATGATATATTAACGGCAGCCGCAGGATCAGTACATGTTGGCTTGTCGTGGGGAAACGTTGGTGAAGTTCTCAGTAGTTGCCGTACCGACACCGTTGGTGTTGGCGCTCGCCTGGATGTCATCTTTACCCTCTGAAGTTGAGAGGGTTAAAAAAAAAAGTGCTTATTCATTTAGTCTCATCCACATGTTTAACGGCATTCTGGGAGGTTCTCGACCTCGAGGACACCTGCCAGCTGATCAGGAAGTCGTCCTGCTCTGACTGAGCCAAACCCCAAACCCCCCGAGAACTGAACATTAGTCAGCAGTGAACACACACTCACACACACACACGCTCACACACACACACACACACTCACACACACACACACACCAACAGAAACCTCAGAGCAGATGCAGCACTCGGCCCACAGGTCAGGGAGGGGTGAATTCTCGCTGGACACGCATACCGTATATTCAAAATGGACTTCAAGGTGGGCAGCAATAACACACACACACACGCACACACACACACGCACACACACACACACACACACACACACACACACACACACACACACACACACACACACACATTTTCCAAGAAGTGCACTTGCTGCATTTCCAGACTGACCGTAAGCGTATTCAAATGATGTCACACACATCGGTGCTTCTGCGGCGACTTCGTCAGCGTTCTACCAGTTATCTGTGGTGTGAGGATGTCGTTTGTCCGCAGAGGAAGACGTGAGGGGACATTTTCAGAAGGCACAACAGCATCATCCGAACCCCGTCTTTAAAACCGACCGTCTGTAGAGACTGGAGGTCAGGGGTCAACAAAAGGCATCATGCACGATTTTCTTTAGTTCGGTTTTGAATGAAAGTGTTTTAGTTGAGCCGCCATTCCGGGAACCCGAATCTTCAGATCAACCGCCGTCTGAACGTGACGAAGACGATTTTAAATCACAGCGAACCGAGAGGCGCCGCATGTGGGGCAGATCTCACTTATTTCACTTCTCAACATCAGGACCGAGAAAGAGAAAGTTCTGGAACCTTTCACAGCTCGTCTTCAGACGGAAAATCCTTCATCTGCCGGATGAAAAGAAGTGTGATCGTTCTTCCATTTTAGGACTTCAAACAAGAATAACCAAAACTCTATCAAATTTTTATTTTGTAATTGTAAAAATGATGAATATCATGCATATTTATCCCTTTTTCACTCTTTACTTTAAAAAATGAACAATAAACATGGATACACGACGTTGAGCATTGAGCATAAAACAATCACTATAATATAATAGTATAAAAAAGCATCACAAGGTATAAATAAAAAGAAATCCGAGCTTCTTATGAGCATAAAACAATCACTATAATATTATAATATAAAAAAGCATCACAAGGTATAAATAAAAAGAAATCCGAGCTTCTTATGAGCATAAAACAATCACTATAATATTATAATATAAAAAAGCATCACAAGGTATAAATAAAAAGAAATCCGAGCTTCTTATGAGCATAAAACAATCACTATAATATTATAATATAAAAAAGCATCACAAGGTATAAATAAAAAGAAATCCGAGCTTCTTATGAGCATAAAACAATCACTATAATATTAAAATATAAAAAAGCATCACAAGGTATAAATAAAAAGAAATCCGAGCTTCTTATGAGCATAAAACAATCACTATAATATTATAATATAAAAAAAGCATCACAAGGTATAAATAAAAAGAAATCCGAGCTTCTTATGAGCATAAAACAATCACTATAATATTATAATATAAAAAAAGCATCACTGGTGGCTGTTTTATTCCTGATGAACTTTAATGAATTAAAATGACTGCTTGTGATCAGGTACAGGAACAGAGTGGTTATGAAGTGCAGGATTTTGCAGAGTAATGCCGCGCTGGGCGTGAAACCCCCGAAGAACCGCCGTCCACTCAACCGATCTGCTCTGGGTTCAACTGAAACCACCAGCCGAGTTTCAGATCATCTCCCCACGGATGGCCGTACAGGCCGGAGCCATTTCGCAGGGAGGACGGTGGAGGACGCTGATCTTCATGGTCCAGACCAACAGTGCCTGGCTGATGGGTTGGAGCTCTGGCCTGCTGTGCACGGATGTAATAAACAGGCCTGGAACGTGACCACCTTCATCTCCTGGTCTTCATCCTCCTCTTCTTCTCCTCTGATGGAGTCTGAAACACGTTCGGATATCAGAGCCACTGTAACAGACTTTAAAGGTGCAGTCAAGGATGTGGCTCTGTGCATCAAATGTGTGTGTGTGTGTGTACGAGGCCTTGCCTCACCTGACACCGATGACAGCAGTGTCACACACACTCCGACACACACACTCTCTCCCCCTCCTGATATCCCTCCGAACAGATGCTGGCAGGTTCGGCGTCTTATTTTGAACTGAAAGAAAAACCGGAAAACCAAGGTTGCTAAAAGAGTCAAGCAGGTTGGTACTGAGGGCAGAAACAGGAGCAGCTAATCAAATCAAACCCCTCCAGGACATCATCTGTGTGTGTGTGTGTGTGTGTGTGTGTGTGTGTGTGTGTGTGGAGGGCGGATGGGGGCTCAGCAGAAATCGGTATATTCTCACACACTTGACCCGGATTGACATTTAGGGCCACGTTCAGCATAATCTCTACTTTGAGGTATTAAATGTAAGAATTACTGACAACTACACCGAGTTCAAGGCTCTGTTGGGAACTACATCTGCAGCTTGTAGCTCTAGACCGTTTGAAGGAAGACTGAAGGTCTAGAGCTGTAGCTTTATAGGTTGATGTTCCAATAAACTGCAGATATGGGAACGGTTGGTGACATTAACGTCCTGTTTGTGGCACATTAGTATATGTGAGGGGACAAACTTTTCAAGGTGGGTGGTGACCATAGTGGCCATTTTGGAGTCGGCCATCTTGGATCCAACTTTTGTTTTTTCAATAGGAAGAGGGTCATGTGACACATCAAATTTATTGGTAATTTCACAAGAAAAACTATGGTGTGCTTGGTTTTAACGTAACTTTATTCTTTCATGAGTAAGTTTCTGACCACTTATAAAATGTGTTCAATGTCACCAACCGTTCCCATTTTATTAAGATGTATCCATATAAATACAGACTGTAAACTTTAAAGAATAAATAATCTGTAATCTGTTAATAATTATTCAGCAGCTCAGAGATCAATTTCACACCTTCTACTGAGAACGTGTGTACATCTGAGTGTGAGAGAGCAAGAGAAAAAATCCCCGTAATTCCCCACTGTCCACACACACATGTACACACACACACACACACACACACACACTCGAGCCCGGGGCTCCGGGGACTCTGATGGGGGCGCCCCCATCCCCAACAAGTCACCCCAGCTGTCACACACACACGTGAACACACGCAGGCATGTGCCTCTCTGTGACACTAACATGGGGCGAGAGAGCGGCGAGGACTGAGGACGGCGAGGACTGAGGACGACGAGGACGTGTTTCTCTTCCTCATGTGGTCTGTAACGCTGGACTGCACGCAGTTTCGATAACACTCAGTCGACACAGGCCAGTGCACAAACACACACACACACTTCTACACACTTCTACACACTCTCTGCTGTTCTTTTTTATCAACAGCTTGATTTATGATTCTGAAGCGATCGTGCCGCAGGGCTTTTGATTCTGATTGTCACTGTGGATGCAGCCAGCGTCCTTCACCTGATCGACACAACAAGCCCGCAGGAGGCCTGGTGAACTACGTGTGTGTGTGAACGTGGGTGTAAGTGTTCATCTCTGCTGGTGTGGATATGCGTGATCATGCGAGCGTGTTTTAGGGGAGCCCCTTCTGCCTCTGGGCGTGCCAGGAGACGTTTTCAGCACGATCGAGCACCTGGACCACCGCCTGGGTGGGGACACATTTTTCTGTGTGCAAAGACATTTGCATTTACGCCATTTGGCAGACGCCCTGATCCAGAGCAACTTACAATGTGCTTCCATGTCACCATGGACGAAGTGGTCAGTTCTGGTTCATTAGGACCCCCAACTATGAATACAATCTTTTTATTCACTCTGTTCTAGTTTCTATACAGAAGAAGGTTACAAGTTCATCTAAATCTTCTCTAAAGAGGAAGGTGTTGAGCTGCCGTGTGAAGGTGCTCAGTGACTGAGCTGGAAGTTCATTCCACCACCGAGGGGCCAAGACGGAGAAGAGTCTAGATGAGTGTCTTCCTTTTACCTTCAGAGATGGAGGGACCAGGCGAGCAGTACTGGAGGCTCGGAGTATACCAGGTGCAGTTCGAGGTGTAATAAGGGTGGATCCATCTGATATTTTAGCGAAGGAACCTACATGAACAAGAAAGATTGGTGATGTGGGTTGAGAAGGAGAGTAGGTTACGCTATAGTTACTCCACAGACACGACCAGGGTTCTGCCTGACCTCCTACCTGCCCAGAACCCGTCTGAGATTCCTACTGTGAACAGCTGGCCACGTGTGTGGATGCCGATTATTGAGTTTTGTGCCAGTGTCGTAATTACACACATCAGTTCTGAGCTGATTTCTGGTGTCTGCAATACATTTTTTAATATAATTTCTTCAGTTCATTAACTGCCACGGCATTTAATTTAAAGTACCAAGCCTAAACATACTATACAATAAAAATACCAACAGCAGGCCACTGGCAAATCTTATCTGCTGCACTCACCTCCCCTCACTGAATCTCATTTCGTTTGTTGCAGGGTGGCAGTAGCCGAGTGGGTAACACCAGAAGGTAAAATACATGTACAGGTGAATGAAGTGATCAGGAGGAAATAAGACCAATCTGGCAACACGCTTGGCCGTCGCCCGGTCAGTTCTCCTCCTCGCCGCTGGCGGCGCTGTGGCTCGCCGCGCATGTGAGTGAGATGGCCGCAGCAGCCCGGTCTCCTCTCCTCCGCGGGTCCCGGTGAAGGCGAGAAGGCCGAGCGCGATGCAGGGTCCGGACGACACCGGCAGCGGGATCTCGGTCCACCGCTTCTCCGAGAAGCTGCTGGAGCAGCCCGTCCATTTCCACGTGATGAAGCTGAGCGGCGGCTTCTTCCTCTGGATCGGAACCGCGCCGGTTCTGTCCAACCTCGCCGTGTCCGTCAACAGCAGACTGGTCAGTACGGCGCAGCCGAGCCGGACACGTTGTTTATTTCAAAGTGAAAGCAGTGAGGCGCGGAACAGGCGTCTGCGCCTGCGCAGAACAGCAGGCATGCTCTATAAGGCCACGTTAAATAAACCGAATATGAGGTGGAAATTTGGTAATATTTACTAGTTACACTATTTTTGATTTCTGATATTGGGGTGGTAGTGGCCTAGTGGGTAACACACTCGTTCAAACCCAGGTTCAAACCCCACTTACTACCATTGTGTCCCTGAGCAGGACACTTAACCCTGAGTGTCTCCAGGGGGGGGGACTGTCCCTGTAACTACTGGTTGGATAAGGGCGATTGGTTAATGCCGTAAATGTAAATATTCATTGTCCCGTGTTTCTTTCTAGGACTCCGCCCCCCTGTCCACCCTGATCCTGGGGGACCCCTCAGACCCCGGCCCCAGCTCTCTCTCCCAGCGGCTCGGTACGGTGACGGAGCGGACGCCGGTCAGTGTGTGTGTGTGTGTGTTGGTCGTAACTCGCCGTTGGTTTCCTCCTCCCAGCTCGCCGGACGAAGAAGCAGGTCTTCCTCTCCTGCCAGCTGCCGCTGTCGGACGGGCGGCTCGCCCTGCTGGTGGAGAACCGGATAAAGCAGGAAATGGAGACGCGCCCGGACGCATTTTGAACTTTGACCTCACGCGGCCCCTTCTTGTCAGTCTGAAGCTGTTATAATATATAATATATAACTCGCTTTTTAATTCACCACAGGACCCAGTTGCATCTGACGTCAAATCAAATTTAATCATTTTACCGTTGAGCGAAACATCTAATGAGAGTCAGTGACCGAGGAGAAACACCAGATTACAAATGTTATTTCTATGTTGGTTTCTTTATTAAAACTCCTATCTGTGTCTCTGTATTTAACCGTCCAGCAGCTCCACACGTGACCAGACGGTTGGTTAAAAATGCGGAAGTCGGGTTTTTACCGTCATCCTCCACACGCGCGCTCGCTCTCCGGCATCAGCCATCATTAAAAAACCTCAACACGCTACAGTCTGCTTGATTGTTCCTGAACTTAGTGCAAATGTGACGTTTACGAACAGCGAGTGTGCCGAGCGACTCGTCCAGCGTCGGCGAGGGGGACGTTCCTCGCCGTCCTGAGTGGTTCAGGGCGCGTGCACCAACGTTCTCGGTTCGGGGGCGTCGCCCCGCCGCTCGGCCAGGGCGGGTTCACGAGGTCCTCACCCCGTTGGGCGTGTCTGTGGTCAGCTGACGGAGCGGTGTGTCCGTGACCTCTGGCCTCTGGAGCAGGCAGTGCTGCTCGCCGGAGGGGAGGGGCCTGCGCAGGAGTCCCTCCGCCTCCGCGATGGACTCAGGCAGGGGCTGGCCGGTCGTCTCCCGCAGCAGCGGGATGCAGATGAGGGACAGCAGGCAGGTGCAGGTGAGGATGACTCTGAGGAGGAAGAAGCCGCGAAGCTCCTGGTGGTCCAGCAGCGGGGACACGCACGCCCCCAGCGTCGCGCTCGCCATGACCAGGCCCACGCTGCCACCCCTACAAACACACAAACCTTTTAACTGTATTCACATTTACAGCGTTTACCAGACGCCCTTATCCAGACAGTAGTTACAGGGACAGTGTCCCCCTGGAGACATTCAGGGTTAAGTGTCGTGATCAGGGACATGATGGTAGTAAGTGGGGTTTGAACCTGGGTCTTCTGGTTAATAGGCGAGTGTGTTACCCGCTAGACCCACTACTACCACCCAGTAGTTACAGGGACAGTCCCCCCTTGGAGACACTCAGGGTTAAGTGTCTTGCTCAGGGACACGATGGTAGTAAGTGGGGTTTGAACCTGGGTCTTCTGGTTCATAGGCGGGTGTGTTACCCACTAGGCTACTACCACTCTGTAGTTACAGGGACAGTCCCCCCTTGGAGACACTCAGGGTTAAGTGTCTTGCTCAGGGACACGATGGTAGTAAGTGGGGTTTGAACCTGGGTCTTCTGGTTCATAGGCGGGTGTGTTACCCACTAGGCTACTACAGAATTAGAATCGTGAACCAGGACTGTAATCCAGTTTAATTCAGGTATTAATTCCTGGCTGTGACTTCACATCGTCAAAACCACAATTTCCGCTTGTGTGAACTACATTTGCAATGAAATGGTCCCGCGTTACTGTTAATACCTGATTTATACCTGAATTAAACTTACTGTAAACGCCGCTCATTACAGTGAAGCGTTACGGTCGTATGCACCGTTCCAGATGGCTTTAGAGGTGTGTGTGTGTGTGTGTGTGTGTACGTACCTGATGACCGTCGGGCTGATCTCCGCACAGGTGAAAACGCTGAGGCTGCTGACGGCGTGAGACGTGAGAATCCCAATTCCAGAGAAAACCACAGAGACGTGATTGTCCCTCAGAACTACACACACACACACAGCAGATATTATTACACTACACACAGATTTACATTTTACGGCATTTACCAGACGCCCTTATCCAGAGCGATTTACAACGTGCTTCCATGTCACCATGGATGAAGAGATCAATTCCGGTTCACTAGGACCCCCAACTATGAATACAATCTTTTTATTCACTCTGTTCTAGTTTCTATACAGAAGTCAGACGAGAAGAAGGTTACAAGTTCATCTAAATCTTCTCTAAAGAGGAAGGTGTTGAGCTGCCGTGTGAAGGTGCTCAGTGACTGAGCTGGAAGTTCATTCCACCACCGAGGGGCCAAGACGGAGAAGATGAGTTTATCTCCACGTTCAAGTCCATCGTTTGTTCTTTCAATTAAAACGCAGTAGAAATGATCACTATCCATCATTACATCACCCAGAGAATGACGAGAGTCCTAGAGGTGTGAGTGTGAGTGTGTGTGTGTGCGAGTGTGTGTTACCTGTTCCATGCCGAAGTGCGTATTTCCCAATCACTGCAACACAGAGCGGTACGTTTCGTGAGAAAATAAAGTGCACACGTGAGTGTGTGTACGCTGCATGCGAGTGTGAACTCACAGTTAAACAGACCCAGCTGCAGCAGGGAACACAGCGCCGTGACGATCATGAAACAGAGGAGCCCCGCCCTCCTTCCCAACAAGCAGACAGCCCCGCCCATTGCCACACACGCCGCCAAAGCCACGCCTCCAAGCGCGAGGTACTTGGAAGGAAGGACGCCGCCCCAAACGACACGCACGAAACACTCCTCCATCCCGCAGCCGGCCAGCCTGAGGGGGACACGCAGGGACAGACCGGTAGAGTCCCCGCCCACCACGTCCCTACGTCCAACAGAACATCAATAGAATCCGCGGTGGACTCACGCGTTCACGCACAGGACCAGGACGCTCTTCCACAGGTTGCGGGTCCTGATGATCTGCAGGACGCAGGAGCTCCGCGGCGTCTCCTGCTGCGCCCGCTCCAGCTCTGCGGACAGACCAGAGACGCCATGGGCCGGGGACGCTCTCGGGCGGGGCACGGCGCGGGCGCCGGACGCTCACCTGACAGGACGCCGCTCTGGTCGGTCTCCGTGTCCACGCGGTTGCTCTGGGCGATGGCGTACATCTGACCTTTGGCCCTGTGGAAGCGGCGAGTGGCCAGCAGCCACCGCAGCGACTCCGGGAACAAGCTGGCCAGACGAGAGGAGGCGGGGTCAGCGGCGGCCGGCGCCCCACACGACCTTTCACCCCCACACTTACCACGCGTAAAACAGCAGCAGCACCAGCGGGCTGCTGAGCAGGATCTGGAAAAGGTGCCAGTCCGCGCAGAGGGTGGCCAGACCGGGCATGAGGAGCTGCCCGCCCACCGCCAGCACGCTGGACACCAGCATGGCGGAGAAGCGCCAGGCGGGGAGACACAGCTCCATACCTGGCGGGCGGGGACAGACCACGTTTACCCGGAACCCGGGGGTGTGTGTGTGTGTGCGGGTGTGAAACTCACGCAGTAGGTACAGCGTCAGGCCGATCCCCGCCAGGCTCAGGCCCTGGACGAAGCGGAGGCAGGCGAACATCAGCAGGCTGCTGGAGAAGGCCACGCCCACGCCGCACACACACACCGACACCACACACACCAACATCACAGGCTTGCGGCCCAGCCTGCGAGAGACAGGAGGGACGCTCGTCAACGCCTCCGTTTTCACGCTGACAAGCTACGTGTTGCTAGTGGGCGTGGTCACGTTCGGAATCACGTCCGTAGGCCCCTCCCCCTTTTAAAGAGTTACAACCATCTGCAAAGCACCTGCACAGGTAGAGTTGTGGGCGGGTCCGGCGGCGGACCACGCCCTCCCCACGCCCCCGACACGTACCAGTCCGCCAGGACTCCGCCCAGCAGGTACCCGACCGTGGACCCGAACAGCAGCGCGACGCGGAGCAGCTGCAGCCTCCAGGCGTCCTCACACACCAGCCGCCACTGGGACAAGAAGCAGAGTCTCACACACACAGAACCGGGCCGAACCGGGCCGGGCCGTTCCGGTCCCCTACCTCCGTCACCACGTTCTCCGCCAGGCCGGGCCGCCCGCCGCCCGTCCCGTTCTCCGTCCGGTTCCACACGCAGGCGCGGCCCTCCAGCAGGAACGGGTCCGAGTTGGCGCCGCACGACAGCAGCAGCGCCGGCAGCCACGACAGCAGCACCAGCCGCTTCTGGTACCGGCCGAACCCGCCGAGCGCCGGCAGCACCGCGCCGTCCACCCGCGACAGCTGCGGCCAAGCGGGCGTCTCGACGCCGCCGTCCTCCATCCGAACCGCCGCGGCCCGCCGTCACATCCAGCGCGGACGACGCGCCTTTGTCCTTAACGGGAGCCCTGCGCGCGCCCGCGCACGGAGGCAGCGGGGATGGGGCGCGCGCACGCACGCGCGAGCACGAGCGGGAGCGGGAGCGCGCGGGGCCGCACGATGCTCCGCGAGCGGGACGCGCCCCGCGACCCCACCTGCACACCTGAGCGCGGGCGTCACCGTCCGAATGATGCAGCTTCCGGTCTGGTCGTCGTCGTCATCATCGACACGCACACATTTACACACTCACATACTGTACAGGCCACAAATCTGGAAAATTCTTTATCTTCATGACCATTTACGTTGGTAGATTCTCACTGAAGGCACCAGAACTATGAATGAACACATGTGGAGTTCTGTACTTAACAAAAAAAGGTGAAATAATGTTTTATATTCTAGTTTCTTTGCTCTGATTACTGCTTTACACACTCTTGGCATTCTCTCGATGAGCTTCAAGAGGTCGTCACCTGAAATGCTTCTCCAACAGTCTTGAAGGAGTTCCCAGAGGTGTTTAGCACTTGTTGGTCCAGCTCACCCCAAACCATCTGGACTGGGTTCAGGTCCGGTGACTGTGGAGGCCAGAACTCCACTTTTTGTTAAGTACAGAACTCCACATGTGTTCATTCATAGTTTTGATGCCTTCAGTGAGAATCTACCAACGTAAATGGTCATGAAAAGAAAGAATAAATATAAATATAAAAATATAAAATACACATATATACACACACAGAGACAGGATGATGGGGAGGAAAGAGACAGCGCGAACGCGCACTGTAATGTTTGCGCGTGCACGTGGCTCCCCGCCCCGAGGGCCGCGTGTGATTGGAGCTCCGGTTCTCGCCGCTGATTGGCGGAGGCGCGGCGCGCGCGCCCGTCTGGGGCTCCGATTGGTCAGCGCGGCTTCCGCAGCGCCGGATTTTCACCGGTTCCCACAAAAAGCACGACGTGCAGCCACAATGATGGAGCTTCACTGGACCTTGGCCTATATTACTGTCACACCAGCCTGTTATTTTTATCTAAAGACTTTCACGTGGAATATCTCTTTATATGGCCTCTTTCTTTTCTATCTGGAACTCCCTAGAAGGAAACCAGCCAGCAGCGGTGGCCCAGCGGGCAGGGACATGGCCCTGTAATCAGAAGGTTTTGAGTTTGAGTCCCGAACCACTGAGGTCCCCTTGATGAAGGTCCCGTCTCTGGGACACTGCTCCCCGGGTGCCGGTCATGGTGCCTACTAGGTGCTGGTTAAATACAGAGGACACGTTTCTGTGTGCTGCAGTGTTTCACAATCACTTCACTTTTTCACAACAGGAAGTGAACTTCTCGGCCTTCAGCTCTTGAGCAGTTTAAAAAGCCTGAAGCTCCAAGTGTCCTCCCTGACCTGACCTCTGTCCTGCAGGGTCCTGTATGGAGAGATGTTGTCCAGCGGGGTGTGAAATCTGACTGTACTGCTCAGCTGCTCTCTGCTGGAGGGTGAAGTGTCCTGTGGGAGTGGAGCTTCTGCAGTTGAGTGTTGTGCCCACTGGGTGGCGCCACGACCTTCCAGGTCACAATAAAAGCTTAACAGCTTAGTGTGAGCTGACAACACACACACATATACAGGCCCACTCTGATACACACACTGTCTCGCACAGCCTCTTTCACACACAGAGCAAACACTGACAAACATCAATTATGGATTGAACATATGGTGTACGGGTCAGGAGCTGCAGTCACTCACACACACACACACACACACACTATCTACATTAGACAAACACATAAACTCACCCACAGAATCAACACACCAAATTCAAGAGGTTAAAAAAAACTCATTTTCTCTTCTTCAGAGAGAAGATACCACACAGAAGTTGTTCAGAGCCTGTAGTTTTAAAGCGTTAGTAAGTAGTGAAACGAACAAAATGATCTTCTCAGCACCAACTCCTCTGAAAGTGTAAAACACACAGAAAATCCTGCTTAAAAGGTCAAAGTGTCTGGAATGTTCATGTTGATATGAAGAGATGTTCTCGAGCACATGTGTCTGGAAAGATCACTTTATATAGATCTATTACTGTGGCACATGAAACGCTCATAGCACGCAAACTACAGATCCCATAATGCAGTGTGCAGTTTGCAGGCACGGCGCTTTGGTGACTTTGAAGCACAAAAAAAGAATTCTGAGCTGCTTCACAACCCATTTTTCCGTCGACATGGAAGCTGCTCCTCTATAGATTCAGCTGCAGTGTGATGACCGTGTCCGGCAGGGCACCTGAAGCACTGCATTATGGGATCTGTAGTTTGTGCGTTATCGTAGCGCTGGGCCATAATAATAGGGTCTTGCAGGACGTGGCCCCACACCGTGAGTCTAGAAGAACTAGACGTCCGTCTCTCCCAACTCTGTAAAATAATGAATCTCCTACAAGTTAAAGTTTACAGATGGAGAACAACGTTGTATTGCAGCTCAGAGTCTCTTTCTCTACACACATCATGTCATTGTTCCCTGAAAAGAAGGAAATTCTGCGATAAGGTAAATCGATTTTTGATCCATGTTTGACATACAGTTCTTTTTTCGTTACATAATAATAAATAATAATAAAGTGAAAGTGAAGTGATTGTCACATGTGATACACAGCAGCACAGCACACAGTGCACACAGTGAAATTTGTCCTCTGCATTTAACCATCACCCTGAGTGAGCAGTGGGCACCATGACAGGCGCCCGGGGAGCAGTGTGTGGGGACGGTGCTTTGCTCAGTGGCACCTCAGTGGCACCTTGGCAGATCGGGATTCGAACCAGCAACCTTCTGATTACGGGGCCGCTTCCTTAACCGCTAGACCACCACATTGCTTGCATCTCAGATTAATTCTGGTTTTGTGTTCGATGGTTTTGCTTAATTGTCTCTTTTTGAACAGAACTGTATAAGCACACCGGACTAACCAGAACCAAAGAACTGAAACTACTGGCAGCTGTTTCTCATGAACCAAACCTGATCTACACCCCAAACCGGGACAAGACGAGGCCTGACCCCTGACCCCTGACCTTACACCTGGAGCTTCAGGTTACAGCCAGGAGCTGCACTAGCGTCTGCATAGGTGGCGTGTTGGAGCACAGGCCGCCCGGGGCGTGTCGGGGAAAATCGTTAGCGTCTCTCTCCTCAGATCAACACGTTGTCGTGTGTGTGTGTGAGAAAGTTCCGGAACGCTCCTCATCCTCTCCCGCTCGGTGCAGACGTGTGTGTGTTCTGCTCAGGTAAAGGAGTGTCTGTCTGACTACACACACACACACATTCAACACACATGCCAGTGAAATTCTACACCAGTGTGGCTGGACACACACACACGCACTTCACTTAACCAGAGCACGACAGTAATAAAGTAAAACATAACTTCGTGTTCAATATGTTATCTGTGCTTTATTATTTACTATTTTCATCTCAGAACATATATTAATACTCACAATAAAGAAAACTTAACACCATAACTAACCACAATAGGCAAGTGTCATCATTTAGGAGGGTCTCTTGCTATGGACATTTGCATATATGTATTTGCATGCTCCCACATGTGGCCTGCGATTGGACGATGAGATTTGCTCCCCTCTATCTATCTACCGAGCAAAGAACGTGGAGAAGCAGCTTCTGCTGAGATGACCGTGGGATGGCACCAGTAACCCCCGTTTGTTGAGTGTATTTTACTGAACGAGTATTTTGGGGATTAGTGGGCTTTTACTAATAATGTCTACAAACACAAAGATGGATTCTTTATTAGAATTCACTCACATATACACAATTACTGGACTGATCAGTTCATTCCTGATCAATGATTCTTCACTTCCTTTCTGAAATATCCAACCCATCTACTCCCCACCCAAACACACACTCAACCAGAATCACCAGTTAACACCAGAAACAAAGTGAAATTAAAAGATTTTAGCTTCCCTGACACAGACACGTCACCCAATTCCAACACGCACACACACACACACACACACACACACACACACACACACACACACACACACACAGTCCATTACCTGTAGGGCAAATCGAGACTCTTCTTACCTGAACAGCGGAAAGCCCCGCCCACCTCCAGCCTGCGCCACGCCCACAGGTGAGATGGGGAACTTTAATGGTGATGAGTCTGCAGTAAATTACTTAATAAAGTATAAAGTGTAAAGTAATACTTGTACAAATCGCCGCTTTTATTTCTTTTCAGTTTCGGTTACCTAACACACCCACACTGTTATACAAGTCGCCCCCTCCCTCTCATGTGCAGGGTGCCCGGGGTGAGGGCGGGGCAGAGCGGGGCGGGGCGGGCTGTGGGTGTGGCCTCGTGGACTCTCGGTCTCTCACGCCGCGGGAACACACACACCTTCCGTGTCGTGGCGCGTCCAGGTGTCCAGATGAGTCTCTACCGGTTCGGGTCCAACTCGGCGCTGCACGCCAGCCGCCGGAGCGGCTCCCGCGCGGACCTGAGTGGAAGCAGCTACCAGCCGGCGCCCGGCGACGGGTTCTTCACCCTCACCCGGCAGCAGCAGCTCAGGTACCAACATTATTAACGTTCAAATCCGTCCAGGGACATTCTGTACGTTCCCAGCGCGGCCACTAGGGTGTGTGTGGGGGAGAGAGAGAATGTGTGGTCTGGCTGGGTTACACTGTCCAGAGATGTGTGTGTGTGTGTGTGATTGAGTGTGTGCGTTGTTGTGTTTGTGTGCGTGTGTCTCTGGTTGAGTGTGTGTGTGGTTTAGCGTGTGTGTTGTTGTCGTGTGTGTCTGGTTGAGTGTTGTTGTGTGTGTGTGTGTCTGGTTGAGTGTTGTTGTGTGTGTGTGTGTCTGGTTGAGTGTTGTTGTGTGTGTGCGTGTCTCTTGTTGAGTGTGTGTGTGAGTGTGCATGGTTGAGTGTGTGCGCTGTTGTGTGTGTGCGTGTGTGTCTCTGGTAGAGTGTGTGTGTGTGTGTGTCTCTGATAGAGTGTGTGTGCGTGTGTGTGTGTCTTGTTGAGTGTGTGTGTGCGTGTCTCTTGTTGAGAGTGTGTGGTGTGTGTGCGTGTGTCTCTGGTTGAGTGTGTGTGTGTGTGTCTCTGATAGAGTGTGTGCGTGTGTGTGTATGTGCGTGTCTTGTTGAGTGTGTGTGTGCGTGTCTCTTGTTGAGAGTGTGTGGTGTGTGTGTGTGTCTCTGGTTGAGAGTGTGTGGTGTGTGTGTGTGTGTCTCTGGTTGAGAGTGTGTGTGGTGTGTGTGTGTCTCTGGTTGAGAGTGTGTGTGTGTGTGTGTCTCTGGTTGAGAGTGTGTGTGTGTGTGTGTGCGTGCGTGTCTCTGGTTGAGAGTGTGTGTGTGTGTGCGTGTGTGTGTGCGTGTCTCTTGTTGAGTGTGTGTGTGCGTGTCTCTTGTTGAGAGTGTGTGGTGTGTGTGTGTGTCTCTGGTTGAGAGTGTGTGGTGTGTGTGTGTGTCTCTGGTTGAGAGTGTGTGTGGTGTGTGTGTGTCTCTGGTTGAGAGTGTGTGTGTGTGTGTGTCTCTGGTTGAGAGTGTGTGTGTGTGTGTGTGCGTGTCTCTGGTTGAGAGTGTGTGTGTGTGTGCGTGTGTGTGTGCGTGTCTCTTGTTGAGTGTGTGTGTGCGTGTCTCTTGTTGAGAGTGTGTGGTGTGTGTGTGTGTGTGTCTCTGGTAGAGTGTGTGTGTGTGTGTGTGTGTGTGTGTGTGTGTCTCTGGTAGAGTGTGTGCGTGTGTGTGTGCGTGTCTCTTGTTGAGTGTGTGTGTGCGTGTCTCTTGTTGAGAGTGTGTGGTGTGTGTGTGTGTCTCTGGTTGAGAGTGTGTGGTGTGTGTGTGTGTCTCTGGTTGAGAGTGTGTGTGGTGTGTGTGTGTCTCTGGTTGAGAGTGTGTGTGTGTGTGTGTCTCTGGTTGAGAGTGTGTGTGTGTGTGTGTGTGTGCGTGTCTCTGGTTGAGAGTGTGTGTGTGTGTGTGTGTGTGCGTGTCTCTGGTTGAGAGTGTGTGTGTGTGTGTGTGTGTGCGTGTCTCTGGTTGAGAGTGTGTGTGTGTGTGCGTGTGTGTGTGCGTGTCTCTTGTTGAGTGTGTGTGTGCGTGTCTCTTGTTGAGAGTGTGTGGTGTGTGTGTGTGTGTGTCTCTGGTAGAGTGTGTGCGTGTGTGTGTGTCTCTGGTAGAGTGTGTGTGTGTGTGTGTGTGTGTGTGTGTCTCTGGTAGAGTGTGTGCGTGTGTGTGTATGTGTGTGTCTTGTTGAGTGTGTGTGTGTGTGTCTTGTTGAGTGTGGGTGTGTGTGTCTTGTTGAGTGTGTGTGTGCGTGTCTTGTTGAGTGTGTGTGTGCGTGTGTCTTGTTGAGTGTGTGTGTGCGTGTCTCTTGTTGAGGGTGTGTGTGTGTGTCTCTGGTTGAGAGTGTGTGTGTGTGTCTCTGGTTGAGAGTGTGTGTGTGTGTGTCTCTGGTTGAGAGTGTGTGTGTGTGTGTGTGTGTGTGTGTGTGTGTAGGAGGGAACGACTATAAATCTGTTTAATTGCAGCCTGTTCTGCTGCTGCTGCTGTGAACCGTTTTACTGACACGACTGGAATATTAAAGTCTGTAAAGCTGCATGAATTCAGGCAGCAAACAAATAATCATCATGCAAACACATGCGAATGTGGGTTAGTCTGGAAAATAATATTTCTGAAGTATCTCTCATACTTCTCCACAACTTGTACTGTTCTCTACTGGTGAACGTTCTCCTGCAGAACTCGTCACAGGTTCCATCCTGAACAAGATGAAAAACGCCACATTATTAAAACATCCAGACTTCTTGCAATAATTCAGATGAACAAATATAATTGTCTAATTCATTTAGAACTTGGTTCCAAATGAAATAATTGCTTTCAGTCTGTGCTGTTAATGATAATGAAGTTGTGGCTTCCACTGATTACGGGTTATCTGCTGATCTTCTGCCATTAGACCTCGAGTTCACGAGGAAGAACAGAACAAGTTTTAATGGCCAATAGAGACATGGCGTTATGATTAGTCATGAGGAACTGTCTGGAAAGTGCCTGAGGTGCCTGCACTCCACCGGTATGTGATATGAGGGTGCTGATGCCATGTCAGCAGTTACACGCCTCACCTTCATAAGTACTTAATAATGGCTTTATGTATGTAGACAATTTATAACTTTTTGGCCATTTTCAAAAATGATAAGCTGGTTCTTCCAAAGTCAAAGTGAACTGACTGTCATTGTGAGACACTGCAGCGAAGCACACGGTGAAACGTGTCCTCTGTATTTAACCATCACCCTTGGTGACAGTGGGCACCATGACAGGTGCCCGGGGACCAGTGTGTGGGGACGGGACCTTCATCAAGGGGACCTCAGTGGCACCTTGGCGGGTCGGGATTTGAACCAGCAACCTTCTGATTACGGGGCCACTTCCTTAACCGCTAGGTACAATTTTTGGCTCAGACAGGAAGTTGTGTCTGCGTCTTTTCACAAAAAAATTAATCCCCTTATGATGTCATAAGGGGACAAATTCCAGATCCGACCGTCTGAGCTGCCGCTCTCTGAATCGCGAAGCAGAATGACCAAAACACTCTTTACACCCATCACTGAGGACCACAGACAGGCTAGAGGAACTCGTATTAATGTCTAATCATCTCACAAAGTCACATTTTCATGCCGGGTCCCTTAACGCTTAACGTCCTCCTCTCGTCCCGGCAGTGGCCTCCAGCAGAGGGCTCTCTTCCTGCAGGCCAAGTGCCAGGACAGCCTTCACCGGGCCGACTTCCTGCTGCAGAGCGTGAGTACTCGCTTTTAACTTTCTCTAAATCTTCATCTCAGCCAGTCGAGGGCATCTTCTAATTCTGATGCTAATTTACGGAGGCCGTACGCAACGCGTGCGAAATAAAGGAATTCATTTACACAAGTTGTGAGAGTTGTGAACTGAAAAAGTGACGCAGGTAAAGATTGTGTGTATTTTGACTTTACGAGTCTGGGTTCACTCACGTGTCCCAAACCTGGAGAATATGATGGTGGTCAAATGCGGTTACGTTAGATAGTAATACGTAAATGTTGTTTATGTAACTTTCATCTATTCTTCTTTAGTAAATTTAGTCTTTTCTTAGAGGACGGTACCTCCAAGGTGTCCAGGACACCCCATCAAATCCTAGCGTAATAATCACAGGCGAACCGGCAAACGGCACGCCTTAATTCACTCCTTCCCCTGCCAACACCGGTTACTGTCACCCACACCCACACACCCACACCCACACACACCCACATAATTGCTTTTTTCCACACGAGCACATGTCGTGTTGTCCCAGCCCTCGCCTCTGGGCTCTTTCTTTCACTGCTGTGTACACGCACCCATACACACACACACACACACACAATAGAACCAGTGGTTGTAAAACCCTCCAGTGAAAGTGTGTGTGTGTGTGTGTGTGTGAGAGAGGGGTACAGGGGACAGAATTAAAGGGCACACGTTTTGTTTAGTGAATAATACCGTTGTAATTCACTGCCTCCGTCTAAAGGGGGATCCCGGCCGTGTCAGGGAGGCGGAGCATCTGATGGGCGTGGCTACGGAAATGATTGATCAGTTAAGAGCTGTTGCCATGGAGCTCAGCCAGTTGGGCCAGCCGAACAACATGGTGATCCAGAGGTATCACACACACACACACACACACACACACACACAGACTCTGCTAAGTTAAAGTACTCTCACTAACACTCTGTCTTTCCTACTTGTACGTGTGTGTGTGTGTGTGTGTGTAGTATGGAAGTGTGTAAGGACCAGCTGAAGGCGGTACACGTTGCTCTGGGGGGCAGTCTAGTGCACCGTTCTCGGTCCAGCAGGGGGAGCCTCAGCTGGGAGGAGCCGCCACCGAGGAGCTACCAGGATGCTGTTGCATGGATCGGACAACAGATGGTACACACACACACACACACACACACACACAAAGCAGAGGAGCCCTTCAACCCGTTGACTGGTGTCTGTGTCCGTAGCGTTTGATAGAGACAAGTCCTTGGCCAGACGATCCGGCGGCCATCGAGCAGCAGATGTTGAAGCACAGCAGCTTCCACAGTAACATCACGAGGAGCACCGAGGTGCAGAGGGCCCGAGACGAGTTGGTGAGAGACCTCGCACCACACAGTGTTGCAGTGTGTGTGCGAAAAGTTGCAAATATGCGATCTTGTTTGAACGTCCAGCTACAGCGAGGTGACAAGGCCAGCCTCCATGCTCTGGACCAGGAATGGGACACCCTACAGGTGGGCTTTAAGGACGGTGTTTGGGCTGCTAAAAGACAAAACCGATGTAATTACTTCAGTAAACGTGTGTTTCTATGTGTGTAGAAACTGTGGTTTGAGCACGAGGCCCAGCTGCGGGAGCTCCATGGTGTGCTGGAGAGCATCTCCAGTGAGATCATGTGGGTGAACGAACACGAGGAGGAAGAGCTGGTTTTTGACTGGAGCAGCAAAAACATAGACAAGTACATCCCGCTGAAACAGGAGAGTTATTCCGTACGTACGCACACGGACAACGCTTTTTCCGATTTTTCCTGCACACCAAATGTGTTATGGATTTCATAAACACGTAAACATGTGCAGTCTGAGCAAGGCTCGAAGCAACACTAAAGACGTGCACAAAGTCCACTGGAGGGCAAACAAGCAAACTCCTCAAATCCCCTTTTACTACATACACACAGAAACGGAACAGGAGAGTCACACAAAGACACAGGACAGATAATCTACGTGTGTGTGTGTGTGTGTGTTTGGTCGTAGGAGCTGATGAGAAAACTGGAGTTGAAGGAGAAGGATCTGAACAAGCTGAAGTTGAAGGTTGATGCTCTGCTGAAAAACGGACACCCGGCATCTGACAAGATAGAGGTGCGATAGTTGTGTGTTTACTGCATGTAATTAGTAGGGATGTAAGAAAGAAAAAATCTATATTTTCATTTGTATTTTACATGTACTGAAAATGTTAACCTAAATAATTGGCAGAAATCTCTATAGACATGGTGGTCTCTTCGTTAAAGGTCCCCTGACATGAAAATGTGACTTTGAGAGATTATTTAATATCAACAAAAATCCAAGTGATGCCAGGATGATTGATATGGTTATGGATTTTGATCAACTTTGTGTGTGTGTGTGTATTAAAGGCATACATGGAGACCCTGCAGACACAGTGGAGTTGGCTGTTGCAGATCACCAAGTGTATAGAGGTCCACCTAAAGGAAAACGTCGCCTACTCCCAGGTAGAATCATGATCACCGTTATAATTTGTAATTCATAACAAAATGTATATGATATGTCGTCCTTGGCCTTATAAACCTTTAGTTACATTCTAAAGAGTGATTCTGAAATCATTTACATTTGTGAGTAGTTACAGGGACAGTCCCCCCCTGGAGACACTCAGGGTTCAGTGTCCCGCTCAGGGACACCATGGTAGAGTAATTGGGATTTGAACCTGGTTTTGGTTCATAGGCGAGCGTGGTTACGTAATGACGTCACTGTCAATTTGACCGTACACACCTCTGCTCCTCTCAGTTCTTTAAGGAGGCGGGTGAGCTGTATTCCAAACTACAGAAAGACCAAGACAGCCTGCGGCAAAGATTCAGCTGTGGCAAGACCACGCCCCTCCCCACCCTGCTGGAGCTGCTGAAGGGGCTGGAGGTACGTATCTCACGTTCACCGTAGATTACGTAGGTTCTGTCTCTCCCAGCGGCATTCGTGTGCCGCACCCTCTGCTCCGCAGGTGGAAAAGCAGCAGCTGGAGCAGCAGCATCAGCAGGTACAGCAGCTGACCAATAGGAGCCGCAGCATCGTCCGACTCGCCCCCCGGGAGGTCAACGACAAGAGCCCCGGCCCAGTGATGGTCCAGGCGCTGTGTGACTTCAAGCAGGACCAGGTACACACACACACACACACACACACAGTGGAGCTGAATACACATTTGTACATGTAAATGTGTGTGTGTGTGTAGAAACTGATCTGTAGAGGAGATGAGGCCATTCTGAAGGACAACACTCAGCGGAGTAAGTGGTGTGTGACAGGACCAGGCGGTCTTGAGATGATCGTTCCGTCTGTGTGTCTGCTGGTGCCTCCTCCAAACCCACTGAGCATCGACATGGCCAACAAGTAAGATGCACACACACACACACACACACACACACAGAAACTCCCTCCAGTACTCAGTCGTGTGTGTGTGTGTTCCTGCAGGATTGCTCAGTGTTACGAGCTCCTTCTGTCATGGTGGAATCAGCACTACATCGATATGAAGACTCTGGTATCGTGGCAGCTCTGTATACAGGAAATTACACGCATCAACTCCTTCACCGTTGCCATGGTATCTGAGAATTAGCACTTTTCTCGCGAAACGCAAATCCGTATATGCATGTGTGTAGTAATAATAACAATGTGTGTTCAGCTCTCTCAGATGAATCCAGATGATTATCAGAGCATCATGGCAACGCTGCAGCAGCACTATGAGGAGTTCAGGCAGAACAGCATGAGATCCGAGATGATCTCCAGCAATGAGCGAAGGGACATCGAGAGCCAGTACACACAGACACACACACACTACAACAACCTGGTGTCACAGCTGCCATCATACAGTGAGCATAGACACACACACACATGCACAGACACACACAAATACACTGTGATTAATGACATAACGGGGATTCTGTCTTCTTCAGTTCAGACCGTTCCAGCTCTTCAGGCTGTTCAGACCGTTCCAGCTCTTCAGGCTGTTCAGGCTGTTCAGAACGTTCCAGCTCTTCAGGCTGTTCAGACCGTTCCAGCTCTTCAGGCTGTTCAGACCGTTCCAGCTCTTCAGGCTGTTCAGACCGTTCAGAACGTTCCAGCTCTTCAGGCTGTTCAGAACGTTCCAGCTGTTCACATACAGAGGTTTATGGCAGAGCCCCAAACGTCAGAGGTCACGACCTCTGTGAGATCCACCTTGCTGGGTGATGTGAGTGCACTCTGGCTGAAGATGGAGGGTGTGGAGTCTCAGCTAACACAATATGTTCACCTTCCAGCCGGAGAGACCAACAACACACACCTCACACACATACAGGTACACACACACACATCAAGGAAAAGTGTAGCAATATTTTAATAGTTTATCTGGAAAATGCATTGTTATTGTGTGTTTTGTTTACATGTATAGTCTCTGCAGCATGATGTGGACACAGTGAAGTCGGAATTTGTGAGTTTGCGTGAACGGGCAACGCAGCAACTGGACACGCTGGCTGATCCTGATAAGGCCGAGTTTCTGCGCTCTGAGTTGACCATCATGGATCAGAAACTGAGCGTCCTGGAGAAGCTCTCCCAGTCCTACCTGAACAGGTAGACACTTCATACACGATACGGCTGCGGGTCTGGACAAGAGCAGTGGGTAAAATATGGGAATGTGTCTTCAGGCTCTCTGCAGCTGCGGTGCTGGTGCAGGCGGAGCTGCAGGTGGAGGATGTAGTCAGAGCGTTCGAGACACGTCTGACGGAGAGAGAGACGGCCAGTCTGGAGGCTTCAGATGTTCAGGATTACCAGAGTGCACTGCAGGTAACTCCACCTCCACCTGCTTCAGGCTGTTAGCTCTGCGAGGACGCAGAACACTGAGTTTAAACAGATCGCTTCTGACCGATGGACCATTCTTGAACATTTTGTGCTCAAAATGGTGCTGCTTTAGATTATGAAGGCCGAACTGGAGCAGAAAGAAGATTTACTCGGCGTGATGGGTGAGGAGCTTGGGAAAGCTCAGCACTGGAACTGTCAGACTGACCATAACCTTCACAAGTGTGACACTGACCTGTCCCAGCATGCCGAGCGTGTGGGCCGGTTCTTGGAACGCTGGCGGCGAATCCAGGACCAGATCTGCACCAGGCAAGAGACCTTTGTGGCAGTTTCAATATTTCATATTTGATCATTATAAGTGAGTATCAGAGAAGGTGTTTCTGGGCTGAGGCTGTTTCTCCATGTGTGTCTGGCGTTCGTCAGGGTGAAGGATCTGGACCGGTTCCTGGTTCAGCTGCAGCAGTACCAGTGGAGCAGCTCCGCCCTCTGCAGCTGGATCAGTGGCTGCAGGACGCAGTTGGGTGACCTGAGGGTCAACGAGAGCGATGACATTGGCGCCCTGATGGAGCAAATCACCAAGCTGAGAGTAAACAGACACAGACAATTCACATCAGATGAATGAAGCTCGGCCCACCAGGCCATGCACGGTGTCAGCAGAAGCGCAGCCGGATTTAACACCGCGCACAGACAGAGCTCGCTTTACTGCATCTAGCACTTCTGCAAATTCGCCACTTTGTGGACTTGTTTAATAAGCCTTGTGTGTGTGTTTCTAGGCGCTAAACTCTGAGATTAAAGAGCACAGGGAGGCAGTGGAGCACGTACAAGGAGATGCTGACACCTGCATCAACACCATTAAGGTAAAGGCACTACATTTGAAGCATATTGGTGGCTTCACATTTGGGCAGTGGTGGCCTAGCGGTTAAGGAAGCGGCCCCGTAATCAGAAGGTTCGAATCCCGATCCGCCAAGCTGCCACTGAGCAAAGCACCGTCCCCACACACTGCTCCCCGGGCGCCTGTCATGGTGCCCACTGCTCACTCAGGGTGATGGGTTAAATGCAGAGGACACATTTCACTGTGTGCATCGTGTGCTGTGCTGCTGTGTATCACATGTGACAATCACTTCACTTCACTATTGTGTGTGTGTGTGTGTGTGTGTGTTTTTGAATAAGCTGAATTTTAACCTGACGTGTACATGGTGCGTCTTTTCAGGACTATGAACTGCAGTTGGCCACATACAGTGCTGGACTGGAGACTCTTCTGAATGTCCCCATAAAGAGGAGGGTGATGATGCAGTCACCAGCACACACCGTGGCTCACGAGGTACAAAAAAACCCCACTCCCATCTCTCAACAAACACAAAAACAGAATCCTGTAAACTCCAAAACCTGTAGCTCTGGGCAATTAATTTAATCATACATACATGACCAGTGGTGACCTAGCGGGGCAACGGGGGCAGTGGTGGCCTAGCGAATAAGGAAAAGGGACCCGTAATCGGATGGTTGCCGGTTCGATCCCCGACCTGCCACTGAGGTCCCCTTGATGGAGGTCCCGTCCCCACACGCTGCTCCCCGGGCGCCTGTCATGGTGCCCACTGCTCACCAAGGGTGATGGTTAAATACAGAGGACACATTTCACCGTGTCACCGTGTGCTGTGCTGTGTTTCACAGTGACAATCACTTCACTTTCACAATCCTGACTATTTTATACAGAAACTGAATTTTTAATTCAGCTATTAAATCTGTGATCTATCTGTCTTTTCAGGTTGCCTCTCTTCAGACCAGCTACATGGAGCTGCTTACAAGTTCCAGTCTTTACTACACGCAGCTGGGGCAGAAGCTGAAACACTTGGAGGAGCTTAAAGTAAACTCAACACAGACTAAACACTAATGAGCACATCGAACACACCAGAACACTCCATTCACTTCCTGCCGTCCCCACACAGATCCGGAGAACCCGCTCCGAGCTTCAGGAGGAGCAGCTAACTGATGTGCTGGCCGAGCTGGAGGAGGCCAGAGCAGCAAGCCTCCGGCTTCAGGAGGACGTGAGGATGCGCAAGGAGGAGGTGACGCGCTCCCAGGAGCTGCTCCTGTCCCGCGAGGAGGCACAGAGGAATCAGGCCATGCAGGCGCAAGAGGATCTCAGGAGTCAGCTGGCCTCCTGCAGGATCCAGCTGGAGCACGAGGAGCGCAAGAGGAAGCAGGCCGAGGCGCTGAGCACCACCTTGCAAGAGGAGAAGCTACAGGAGGCACAGAGGAGCCAGCAGCTGCTGGAGGAGAAGCAGGAAGCACAAGTGGAGCTGGAGAAGGAGGTGCACTGGCTGCGCGGGGAGATGAAGAAGGAGACATGCCAGAGACAGGAGGCACTACAAGAGCTCAGCCGAGTGAAGGAGGACCACAGCAAAAAACTAAAGGAGGTCCAAGTTGAATATGAGTCTCACATCAGTGCCTCACAGAGCAGCGCAGTGCTTCTACAGCAGCAGAAGCAGGAGGACGAGTCGGAAATGCAGCGGCGCCACGCCGAGCTGCAGGAGGAGCTACAGAGACTGCAGCTGTCTCTTCGCAATGAGGAGGAGCGCGCGAAGAGCCTCGCTCGAGAAGTGCAGCAGCAGAGGAGCTCCGCCTTGGAGGACCAGAGCAGGTGCAGGCAACTGGAGGTGCAGCTAGGGCAGAGCGGTCAGACGGTGGAGGAGTACACCGCCCGACTGTCCTCCCTCAGCAGGAGTCAGGAGCAGGCAGCTGCAGATGTCCGCCGGGCCCAAGAGGAGGCTCAGGCACTGAAGGAGGAGATTGAGCACAGGTCAAAGCAGTGGAACGTGTCCTCCGCACTTCTGGCATCTCTGGAGGAGGAGGTCAGAGGGCTGAAAATACGCCTCGTGCAAGAGGAGACACGTGTCCGCCATGGAGGCCAGCAGCAGGTGGAGGTGCAGAGGCACCTGGAGGAGAAAATCCGAGCGCTCAACGAGAGCCTTGCCGAGATCCAGAGGCTTCAGACTCTCACCCAGGAGCTGACGAAAGAGCGGCTCCGTCTGGAGGAGGAGGTGCGCAGGAGTCGCATTCAGCAGGAGGAGCTGAAGGAGGAGGCACACAACGCACGCGGCGAGGTCTCAGCGCTTACCCTGCAGCTGCAGAACAGCCAGCAGGTCAGCCAGGACCTTGAGCGCCTCCTCGTGGACATCTCCCAGGAGCGCGAGAAGCTGAAGAAAGAGGTGCTGGAGGTGCAGAGGCACGCTGGCGAGGTGAGTTAGCTGGGCAGCTCAGTATGGTTAGACACTGAGACTGTGGGGTCCACCAGAGATCATGGGGGGACGCAGATTTGTATCTGTGCTGAGGTTACCAAAATTATATGAATAAATCTTGACCTGAAAGGTCTGGTTCGGTCTTAATTTATTTAAATAGTCGGGCTCGGGCTGAATAATCTAGACTCTATATAGCCTGCAGTGTAAAACTAGGAGAATAAGAACAAAATGTTTATTTTTTTGCAGATGATGAATAATTGTATTATTTTAATGTGTGCATGTGGGAAGGAATTGGGGCTGGGGGATCCTGGTTTGTCTTGGACACAGTCTGGGTTGCTTCAGGGGAGAATGGTTGGGAACCAGTGGAATCGTGCAGATTCCAGTGGTGGTAGTAGCCTAGTGGGTAACACACTTGCCTATGAACCAAAAGACCCGGGTTCGAATCCCACTTACTACCATTGTGTCCCTGAGCAAGACACTTAACCCTAAGTTGCTCCAGGGAGACTGTCCCTGTAACTACTGATTGTAAGTCGCCCTGGATAAGGGCGTCTGATAAATGCTGTAAATGTAAATGTGCAGATCACAGGAATTCTTAGGTCTACATGTCAGGGTTATTTTTTTTTTTTTTATCATTTTATCATTTATTCACCCTGCCAGATCCTCTGTCAATAAGTAGTCATAGTATAACTTTGACCTCTGAATGATAACATGTTCTCCGATTCACCCTGTGCAGATGTCCTCTCATGTTCAGAAGCTGGAGACTCATGGCAGGCAGCTCCAGACTACAAGGGAGGAGCAAGAGTGCAGCCTCCAGGCCCTGAAGGAGGAGCTGCAGTCCGTGCAGCGAGACAGACTGCAGCTGGAGGAGGAGAACCAAAACCTCGGTCGGGAGCTAGCCTCCCTCCGAGGTGTGCAGCATGGCAGGGAGGTGGAGATGCAGGCGCTCCAGCTGCAGCTGAAACAGGTGGAAGAACAGCACCGGTGCCGTTTGCACAATGTGGAGTCGGAGCTGGAAGAACTGAGGAAGCGGGGGGATGCCCTACAGCAGGAAGTGCACCATCGGAGTCAGCAACCCACCAGGCGTAACATACACACGCAGACTGATGATACACTCACTGCCGCCCTTGACCCGTCCTCACTGCTTTTTGACGGCATCCACAAGAGCATCAGTGCCCAGCAGTTACATGACTGTGGGATCATCAACAAGTCAACCTTTGACCTACTTCTCAAGGGCCAGCGCAGCGTATCGGAGGTTTCCACCTCCATCAAGACGCAGCTGAAAGGGTCAGGGGTCATTGCTGGGGTTGCCTCTGGTCCGCAAGGCAGGATCACAGTATGTGAGGCACAGAGAGCGAACCTCCTCTCCAGAGAGAGTGCCACCCGGCTGTTGGAGGCCCAGGCAGCCACGGGTTATATCCTAGATCCACAAACAGACCGCAGACTGACGGTAGACGAAGCCCTGAGCCGTGGGCTGGCAGATAGGCCAGCACAAGACAGGCTGCTGACCGCCGAAGCTGCCAGCAAGGGCTTCAAGGACCCTGGCACTGGCAAGCTGCTGTCGGCCAGCCAGGCGTACCGGAAAGGCCTGATAGGCCGAGACACGGCCCTGCGTCTGCTGCAGGCCCAGGAGGCGGCGGGGGGCATCCTTGACCCCATCCTGAGTGTCTTCCTACCCCAAGACAGTGCTATGGACCGGGACCTGATTGATGAAGACCTGTACTGTGCCCTTAACGCCCAGCCTAAATGCTACCTTGACCCAGATAGTGAGAAGGACAGCACTTACTCATCCCTGAAGAAGAGATGCCAGTCAGATACCCAGAGTGGCTTGCTGTTGTTGCCGGCTCCTCCCAAGCCCATGACTGTACAAGGTCTGCGGAAGGAGGTGCCCATCTCAGAACTGGTTAGCGCCAATTTGTTGGAAACGTGTGATTTGGACCAACTGCGCCAGGGCAAGCTGACCATACAGGATATTGAGCACCGCCTGCGCTCCCACCTCCGAGGGACCAAATGCATTGCTGGGGTCTTGGACGAGGCCAACAGCCGCGTATTACCAATCTATCAGGCCATGAAGGAGAGTCTCCTGCAGTCTAACATCACTCTAGCGTTTCTGGAGGCCCAGGCTGCCTCTGGCTTTGTCGTTGACCCGGTGGCGAACCAGTTCCTGACTGTAGAGGAGGCTTGCAGGAACGGAGTGGTGGGTCCTGAGTTTAAGGAGAAGTTGCTGACCGCAGAACAAGCCGTCACTGGGTTCAAAGAGGCCAGGGGACAGAGTCTCCTATCCCTTTATCAGGCCATTGAGAGAGGTTTGATTGATAAGAGGCATGGGATCCAACTTCTGGAGGCTCAGGTCGCCAGTGGGGGTATAATTGACCCTCAGCAGAGTCATCGCGTTGATATGAATATTGCCTACCAGAGGGGCTATTTTGGGTCCGACATGGACACAATTCTGAGAGATGTGAGTGAATCCAACAAAGGTTTCTTTGACCCAAACACCCAGGAGAATGTGACCTACCAGCAACTTCAGAGTCGCTGCACAATTGATCAGAAAACTGGACTGGTCCTTCTGCCACTGCAAGACAAGAGTAAAGATCCTTCTGCTGGCAAGAGCACACAGAGAAATACTCTAAGGAAGAGAAGGGTGGTCATTGTCGACCCAGACACTGACCGGGAGATGAGTGTGCAGGAGGCATTTGACAGAAAGCTGATCGACTACGAGATGTTTATTGAGCTCTCAGAGCAGGAGTGCGAGTGGGAGGAAATCACCATCACAAACCCTGACGGCTCGACGCGACTGATCGTTGGCGACAGGAAGACCGGCGTCCAGCATGACATACAGGAACTGTTGCTCAAGGGTGTCATTGACCAGAGCGTGGTTGACCAGTACCAGTCGGGCTCATTCACGCTCACACAGTTTGCCGACAAGATCAACAGCAAAGTCATGAGCGGTCCTTCATACTCGTGTTCCAATATTCCAACGAAGTCTGAAAGTAAAACGATGACGTCGATCAGCAGTAGTAGCTCAGCCTCTTCACAGCATCAGGACCCACCTTCCTCCTCCTCCCTCAAACAGGTGGCCAGTGTGTCTGTAACACTGGCTCCACCAGCAGAAACCACAGGTGATCACAGTCCAGTGGGTGCTGTCTTTGACTCTGAGAGGATGGAGAAGGTCAGCATCACCGAGGCGCTGCGACGTGGGCTTGTAGATGCCATCACTGCCCAGCGTCTTCTCGAGGCCCAAGCTTGCTCTGGCGGCATTGTGAACCCCGAGAGTGGGCGTCGCATCTCCGTACAGGAGGCCTCAAGGCTCGGCCTGGTGGACAATGACATGGCCGTACGCCTGAAGCCTGCACAGAAAGCTTACATAGGCTTTGAAGATGCGAAAACAAAGCGGAAGATGTCTGCAGCAGAGGCAGTGAGAGAGAAGTGGCTGCCATATGAAGCTGGTCAGCGCTTCCTAGAGTTCCAGATGATGACCGGTGGGCTTTTTGACCCTGATCTTGGCCGCCGACGCTCACTTGAAGAGGCTGTGCAGCTTGGCTGGTTGGATGCTCGTGCTGCCCAGAAACTGCAGTACACCCGACATCATCTGAAGGCTCTGACCTGCCCCCGCAGCAAGCTGAAGGTGTCCTACAGAGAGGCTCTAGATAGTTGCCTGAAAGAGGAGGGCACTGGCGTGAGGATGCTTCCTGCCTCCAGAACCTCTTCTCAGGGCATCAGCAGCCCCTACAACTCCAACCCAGGGTCTCGTCCAGGGTCACGCAGGGGCAGTGTTGACCTGACTTCATCAGCCCGACACAGCAGTTCTTATATCTCCATTTCCTAGATCTCTCTCTATCCACAGATTTTACATTTTCAGCCATTTAAAACATGGCTGCTGATGTTCACAAAACATTAATAATATGCGGCACAAATAAAATGCTAAAAGAAAAAAATTGCTAGGATACGTGGAATTTTGAGTGAGTGAAAGTTTCATCCAAAGGATTTATGTAATGATTTCATGTAATATCTTTGACCACCAAATTTTTTTTACGTACAGCTCACGCTTTTACTTGCTGTTGGCCCCCTTTCTCATTTGTGCTGCCTGAATTTTCGGGGGGGGTTCCCATCATTGTTACCAGCAAGTATTTGAGTGACAGCTTCAATCATTTTGTCACAAATCTGATTCCATGCAGCAGAATGTTAACCAGAACTTGTTTTATAATTATGTAGTTTTGTCTAAAAGGCTGGGGGATGTTGCGGTTTGCTTAATCTAATTTTTAATGCCAAAGTGCCACTTAACGGGGAATGACTACAAATGTTTTATAGTAAATTCATACCATTAACATTCATCTTTCCTAATAAAATAATTTTAATTGTTTACCTTTTGTGAATAAAGAAAGAGGTTTATCATCAGATCTAGTGTGGTTCTTTTTTTTTTTTTTTGGGGGGGGGGTTATTAAAAGTATTTAAACTCAATTCTGTACTGGAAGTCAGTGAAATAAGAAATTTAAATTAAATTCTCTCTCTGTGGCCCCCTTAATAAAATAAAAAAAATGGGGCAGTGGTGGCCTAGCAGTTAAGGAAGTGGCCCCGTAATCACAAGGTTGCCGGTTCGAAGCAAAGCACCGTCCCCACACGCTGCTCCCCGGGCACCTGTCATGGTGCCCACTGCCACTGTGCACCGTGTGCTGTGCTGCTGTGTATCACAAGTGACAATCACTTCACTTTCACTTTAAAAAATGATGAAATCTGAAGTGACGAGACATTTCTTGCGCATATTTTCATTACACGAATGTGAACATAACTATGGAGTGTGGAGAGTGCCACAATGCAATAATATAAGCAATGAAATGACATTTCCATACATAACGTGTGTCCACAATCTAAAATTAGTGAAGAATTTGTATTTAAACAGGAACGTGAACTCGGACTCGGAGCGGCGCCCCCTGGCGGCGGTAGAGAGCCGCGTTACGGCTGCGCGTCCCGACTGTGACCGCCTGCTGGCGCCCCCTGGCGGCGGTAGAGAGCCGCGTTACGGCTGCGCGTCCCGGCTGTGACCGCCTGCTGGCGCCCCCTGGCGGCGGTAGAGAGCCGCGTTACGGCTGCGCGTCCCGGCTGTGACCGCCTGCTGGCGCCCCCTGGCGGCGGTAGAGAGCCGCGTTACGGCTGCGCGTCCCGGCTGTGACCGCCTGCTGGCGCCCCCTGGCGGCGACAGAGCGCCGCGGTTACGGCGACGTGTCGCGGCTGCGAGCCGCCGCCTCTAATAAAATATCGAACCTTCTTTATCGTCACGGGACTGACCGGAATGTGGAAGTAAACGCGGCGGATCCCAACTGCTTCGGAGGAGCGGAGAGGAAGCGCAGCTCAGCGGCGTACGCTACCGGCAGCGCGCCGCCCTCGGGGCCGCAGGTTCGGCGTGCCTGCGTGGGAAAGTCCGGGGATGCGCTGAGGCCCAGCCGGACTCCGGTAAGCGGGCAGCGGCGCTCTCGTTTCCAGGTCAGCATGGCCGAGGACCCACAGAGGAACTTCCGCTCCGCGTACTACGAGAAGGTGGGCTTCAGAGGAGTGGAGGAGAAGAAGTCCCTGGAGATCCTGCTGAAGGACAACCCGCTCGGTAGGGGATCCACCTTCTCAGCCGCCTTCCCGACCTCCTCATTCCGCCCTCACCTCCTCCGTCTCGGCCCCCACAGATCTGGAGAAGCTGAGCACCTTCAGCCAGCGCTTCCCGCTGCCCTCCATGTACCGGCTCCACGTGTGGAAGGTGCTGCTGGGTGAGAAGGAGCCAAATAATGTCCACGTCTCTTCCTGGACTTTTCAGGAGTTTCTGACCAAATGTGGGGGAAAAACGTTCAAATTGTTCATCTAAACTTCTGACAACCCTGAAAAGCTGAACTTAAAGGAGCAGAGTGATCATCAGCTGTAATTTACTACTAAAATGAGAAAGTTGTGGAAAACGCAGCAGCATCTGACGCGGTTCGTAAACCACAGACCTGCGCTGGTTTGAAACGTTTTCCAGAACTTTCCAGGAAAACTCTCTTTTCCAGGAGTTATTTAATGATGATTATTATCCGTGTTACTGTTGGGAAGATGATGTGTGACGTCACCTCGCAGGCATCCTGCCGCCCCACTGCGACTCTCACTGCCTGGTGACGCGGTACCGGGCGGAGCAGTACGAGGACGTCCGAGACGCCCTCACCGCCATGCGCTTCGCCGGTGGGGCCACGCCCACTACCGACTTGCACCTGCGAATGTTCCAGCTGGAGAACCGGCAGCTGCGGCGGAGGAGGGAGTTGACCGCAGTAAGAGTTTGTGTAGGGTGGTGGTGGTCACGTTCGATACCTCTTCCTGGGGGCCACTGGGGTCCCCTTGATGAAGGCACCGGTGGTTAAATACAGAGGACGCATGTCACCGTGTGCTGTGCTGCCGCTGTCACCTCGCTTTTTCACCTTTTCGCACGGTGTGTGTTTGCAAGGAGGACGTGGATGAAGATTTCCTGGCCATCAGCAGGTCCATGGAGGAGATCGTGGACGACCCGGTCGACTGCTACTGGCTGGTCAAATGCTTCGTCAGTCAATTCCACAACAAGTTCGGAGATTCCATCCCGCACCTGGCGAGTAGAACCCGCACGTTTCCATCATACTAGTTAGTTACTTAGTTAGTTAGTTAGTTAGTGTGCAGTAGTGATTGTTCGCTCTTCAACGTCCCTGCAGCCCAAGAGTCTGGAGCACTTCCTGTCGCAGGAGGACCCGCGCCTGCTGGCGCAGCTTCGAGCGTCAGGCTGCCTGGCGGCGCTGCCGTACTCCGTCTGGTTCAAACGCTGCTTCGCCGGCTGCCTCCCGGAGACCAGCCTTCAGAGGTACGGACGCGTCTCCCGGCCCCGCCTCTCATCCCGGCCCCGCCTCTCGTCCCGGCCCCGCCTCTCGTCCCGGCCCCGCCTCTCGTCCCGGCCCCGCCTCTCTCGACCTCGCAACGCGCCTCTCGTCCCGGCCCCGCCTCTCTCGACCTCACAACGCGGCTCTCGTCCGGCCCCGCCTCTCTCGACCTCGCAACGCGCCTCTCGTCCCGGCCCCGCCTCTCGTCCCGGCCCCGCCTCTCTCGACCTCGCAACGTGGCTCTCGTCCCGGCCCCGCCTCTCTCGACCTCGCAACGTGGCTCTCGTCCCGGCCCCGCCTCTCTCGACCTCGCAACGCGGCTCCCGGCCCCGCCTCTCTCGACCTCGCAATGCGGCTCCCGGCCCCGCCTCTCTCGACCTCGCAACGCGGCTCCCGGCCCCCGGCCCCGCCTCTCTCGACCTCGCAACGCAGCTCCCGGCCCCGCCTCTCTCGACCTCGCAACGCGGCTCCCGGCCCCGCCTCTCTCGTCCTCGCAACGCCTCTCTCGTCCCGGCCCCGCCTCTCTCGTCCTCGCAACACGGCTCTCGTCCCGGCCCCGCCTCTCTCGTCCTCGCAACGCGGCTCTCGTCCCGGCCCCGCCTCTCTCGTCCCGGCCCCGCCTCTCTCGTCCCGGCCCCGCCTCTCTCGACCTGGCCCCGCCTCTCTCATCCCGGCAACGCGGCCCTCGTCCTGGTCGAGAGAGGCGGGGCCGGGACAAGAGAGGCGTCCTCGCAACGCGGCTCTCGTCCCGGCCCCGCCTCTCTCGTCCTCGCAATGCGGCTCTCGGCCCGCCTCTCTCGTCCTCGCAACGCGGCTCTCGTCCCGGCCCCGCCTCTCTCGTCCTCGCAACGCGGCTCTCGCCCCGCCTCTCTCGTCCTCGCAACGCGGCTCTCGTCCCGGCCCCGCCTCTCTCGTCCTCGCAACGCGGCTCTCGTCCCGGCCCCGCCTCTCTCGTCCTCGCAACGCCTCTCTCGTCCCGGCCCCGCCTCTCTCGTCCCGACCCCGCCTCTCTTGTCCCGACCCCGCCTCTCTCGTCCCGACCCCGCCTCAGACAGCGGAAAGCCGCGTCCTGGGAAGTCTCATCGTGGGACTGGATCAAAGTGGCTGGAATTCTGCAACATGGCTTACAAGTTTTCACAAAGTTTGCTGCTTCAGTGTTTTTAGGTATTTTGCTCTATTTAAGAATAATTCCAAGCATTTTATACATTTCAAAGGTTTTTATTGACAATTACATCAAGTTTCTACAAAGATATTCGATATTTGCAGTGTTGACTGCTGCAATTCGCCTAGACAGGCTGTCAATCAACTTCTGGGCCAAATCCTGACTGACGGCGCCCCGTTCCTTTATAACCAGGATTTGTGGGGTTTTATCTGTCCACCCGCATCTTGAGAGGTTTTGGGGAGTTTCCTGCTGTTCCCCTGTCCGTACGGCGCGGCGCTCCATGGTGCTGTGGGATGGTGGGATGGTTGGGTAAAATTGTGAGCGGGGTAATTTTGGTGTCACCGGGTGCTGCGCTGTGTTTAACGACGACTGTCACTTCACTTCAGATCGCTCATCTGCACCATAATAAAAACAGAAGCAGCAAACTTTGTGAAAACTAGTTTATTTACGTCATTTGGCCACGACTGTTGATAAAAGTGAGAAAATGATGAATGTGAGGGGACCCTTTTAAAGAAATTCTTGTTCTTCTGGTCTATGATTGCCTGTTAGGATCTGGGACAAGGTGATCAGCGGCTCCTGTAAAATCCTGGTCTTTGTTGCCATGGAGATCCTGCTGAGCTACAAGATCAAACTAATGGGGATGAAGCCCGAGGGCGCGGCCGACTTCCTTAGCAACGTGAGTAAACGGCCACGTTGCCGTGGCGTCACGCACACGTTGCTCTATCCGAAGTCCAGCTCCGGCGTACTGCTCTACTGTCCGTCTCTTCCACAGATCCCTCAGGACAACACTGATGCCATGGTGACCAAAGCCATAGACCTGTGGCACAAGCACTGCGGAACACCCATGCACTCGGTGTGACGCGTGTACGAATGTAAATTCCTCAGTAAAACGCCGTGTTGGAACGTTTCTCTGTTCATTCCAGAGTGCATCCACACGTGTCCCATCTGGGGACACGTACAAAAACCGAGCCGCACGAACATGCGCGAGGGGCAGCGGGCGCGACTTCTTCCTTCTCGATTTCAGCTACCGGCGTCTCCGTCTTTAAAAACAGCCACATTTAGCACCGGCATGGAGGAACGCCGGCAACGCGAACAGGCGACTCGCACACAAGAGTAGCCTAGCGGGTAACACACTCGCCTGTGAACCTGAAGACCCAGGTTCGAATCCCACTTACTACCATCGTGTCCCTCAGCGGGACACTTAACCCTGAGTGTCTCCAGGGGGAGACTGTCCCTGTAACTACTGACTATGAACCAGAAGACCCAGGTTCAAACCCCACTTACTACCATCGTGTCCCTCAGCGGGACACTTAACCCTGAGTGTCTCCAGGAGGGGACTGTCCCTGTAACTACAGGGTGGTAGTAGCCTAGCGGGTAACACACTGACCTACAAACCAGATGTCCCGGGTTCAAACCCCACTTACCGCCATGATGTCCCTGAGCAGGACACTTAACCCTGAGTGTCTCCAGGGGGGGACTGTCCCTGTAACTACTGGGTGGTAGTAACCTAGCGGGTAACACACTCGCCTGTGAACCTGAAGACCCAGGTTCAAACCCCACTTACTACCATCGTGTCCCTCAGCGGGACACTTAACCCTGAGTGTCTCCAGGGGGGGACTGTCCCTGTAACTACTGGGTGGTAGTAGCCTAGCGGGTAACACACTGACCTACAAACCAGATGTCCCGGGTTCAAACCCCACTTACCACCATGATGTCCCTGAGCAGGACACTTAACCCTGTAAGTGTCCCTGTAACTACTGACTAGTTCGCTCTGGATAAGGGCGTCTGGTGAATGCTGGAAATGTAAATTAGTTCTATGGAGACCACGGTGGCGTCCCGGTTGTACCGAGACGTGCAGAAGAAGACGGCGCTACAAACTCATATTAGCTGCAGATTCACATTCTTATTCAAAACGAAAACAGGTCCGTCAAAAAAAACTACTGACGTAATACAGACTCCATCAAAACAACAACAATAATAATAATAATAATAATAAATCATACATTTCATATTTCCCCAAAAAGAAAATTCCCAGCATGGCGAGGAAGTGTGTGTGTGTGTGTGTGTTACAGCAGCGCTCTGTACAGTGTGAGTGAGTGTGAGAGGGTGTGGTCATGTTCCATGCAGAAGATCAGGTCCCTCAGGGTCACGCGTGTCACACTCGCCGCGCTCCTCTGACCTGCACACACCTGCGAACAGAAGGGACTGAAGGTCCCAGGCGGGCGGTGTGTGTGTGTGTGTGTGTGTGTGTGTGTGTGTGTGGTGTGCGCACGCTCACCTCGTGCGCGACGCCATCTAGTGGGCGTTTCCGGCGAGGGCCGATCGCGGCCAGCGCCGTGAGGTCGGCCTGCCGCTGCTGAGCTGCAGCTGCCTCCAGCTGCTGCATCTGAGGGAGGAAGAGGAGCAGGAGCTGTAGAGACCTCCACCACCGCCACCACCGCCTCCACCACCACCGCCTCCACCGCCGCGGTTCCACCAGGTTCTGCAGACGGACACCCACCTCTTTAGCTCGCTGCTTCAGGCGCGCGTGTTCAGGATCTTCTCTGCTGGAGCGAATCTGGAACCCCCGGCAAGAGACTCAGCGTCCTGGTCACGGATTCTCGGCACCATTACCGGCCCGGGGACGCGGTTACCTTGGCGACGCGCAGCAGCTCCTCCTTCTCCTCCTCCTCCCGCCTCTGTTTCTGCAGACGCTCCACCTGCTCCAGGAAGCGCAGCTGAGCTCGAACGTGATTGGTCTGCCTGTACCGCCAATCGTCCTGCAGACCAACACACACACACACACAAAAAAAGCGGTGTGTGTTGTGTGTGTGAGAGAGAGAGAGAGGAGAAGTGTGTGTGCGCGCGAACCTTTAACTGTGCAAGCCGGTGGCGTGCGGTGTGTGTGAGTTTCTCCAGAAGGTCTCGGAGTCTCTCCTGAGTGGCATCAGAGATCAGTCCAACGACCTCTGAACACACACTGATCACGCCGAGCGGGAGAGCTACACACACACACACACACACACACACACTAGAAACAGACTTTCCACACTTTTTGTAGAGTGTGTGTGTGTGTGTGTTTTTACCCATGTGAAGGACGCGTTTCTGTAAGTTGCTGCTCGACAGGAACGGTTCTTCACTGCAGGACCGGATCACCGAACCGACCGTCTCACAGCCTGTTGCTAGGATACGTGCCCTCTCCTCGCTCACACTGACACCCGCCATGGACGCCACATCATTCAGGTCATCGTCATCGCTAAACAAGCAAAAAACGAAGATGAAGTCAAACAACACACACACACACACACACACACACAGGGCAAAAAAAACAAAACAAAACACACACAACCGTTAATTTACCGAAACGACGTGCCAGCGCTGTCTTTAAAGCTGCGAGTGTGAATGACCGACACACCTGCATACACAGAGAGAGAGAGTGAGACAAAGTGTGAGTGTGTGAGCGAGAACAAGTGAGAAAGATTGAGAGAGTGAGAGAGGTGAAAGTGTGAGAGAGAAAGAGAGAGTGTGAGATAGGGAGAGAGTGTGAGTGAGAGAGAAAGAGGTGAGTATGTGAGAGAGATAGGGAGAGAGTGTGAGAGAAAGAGTGAGAGAGAAAGAGTGTGAGAGAGAGAGAGTGTGAGAGAGAAAGAGAGTGAGAAAGAGAGAGTGAGAGAGATAGAGAGAGTGTGTGTTTGACCGCCGTCTCTCCTCTCCCACATGCAGCTACCTGACTTGTCTGCAGAAGACGACCTGGAAGCGTTGCAGCTCTGAGTAGGAAGGGTGGTGCAGGATGACGATGACGATGAAGTCACATTAGGCTTGATGACGCCACACTGTGAAGTTATTGTAATTGTGAGTCACTGCAGCAGAGCACACGGTAAAATGTGTCCTCTGTATTTAACTGTCACCCTTGGTGACAGTGGGGACCATGACAGGCGCCCGGGGAGCAGCGTGTGGGGACGGGACCTTGGTGGCTTGGGACTCGAACCGGCAACCCTCAGATTACAGGTCCGCTTCCCGACCCGCCAGGCCAACTCTGCCACTTTTACACCAAATGCATCCATGTGCATGAATTCAGAGTTTACCAGCGAGGAGGTTTTACAGGGCGTGGCGGGCGTGGCAGGCGTCTGGTCACACTGCTGGATGAAGAGTTGGGGGTTGGGGGTGAACTGGCGCACGGCTGGGAGGGATTTCTGCAGGGGAACCGAGAGCCACATCAGCACCACGGAGGGAAATGGACGCTGCCACACATGGGCGTGTCACGTATCATCAGGACAAACAAGTAGGGTGTGTGAGAGCTGTCAATCATGCCTACATGCTCCTCCCATTTTAAAACTGCCTATAAAATCATCATTCTGGGTATGGGTGGTAGTAGCCTAGTGTGTAACACACTCACCTATAAACCAGAAGACCCAGGTTCAAACCCCACTTACTACCATCGTGTCCCTGAGCAGGACACTTAACCCTGAGTGTCTCCAGGGGGGACTGTCCCTGTAACTACTGACTGTAACCCTGAGTGTCTCCAGGGGGGGACTGTCCCTGTAACTACTGACTGTAACCCTGAGTGTCTCCAGGGGGGGACTGTCCCTGTAACTACTGACTGTAACCCTGAGTGTCTCCAGGGGGGGACTGTCCCTGTAACAACTGACTGTAACTCTGGATAAGGGCGTCTGGTAAATGCTGTAAATGTAACTGCGCGGGTGTTTATTCCCTGAACCGTTTTGAAATGGCGTAACGGCGTTATTCAAATCGCGAGTGTCACGGCCTACTGTCACCTTCAGGAACGGCACCAGGTACGGCTGTGGAGAGGAGCGGAGCTCAGAGTAAAGACGATCCGTAAACTCCTCGACCTGGATGTTCCCCTCCTACACACACACACACACAGACACACACACACACACGGGTTTCAGGGGGGACGGAACTGAACGCTTCTGTCTGGTACGGTGTGGTGCGTGGTTTTGGTACCAGGAGGCTCTTGACGAGCGCCCGGACATTTTTGGCCATGTCCGCGGAGTGACCGCCACTTGATGCCAGTTTCATCAGCGTCACCAGGAAACTTTTACACTTCTTCACGTTCTCCAGCGTCTCCTGCACACACCAGCAGACCACAAATGCATGTATTTTACGTATTTATACGGAGCTCAGCCAACCACTGTACACGGTGGCACAGCTGCACTCACCGTAGTGACAGTAACTGGGGGAGTGGCTTTGATTTTGGGCACATTCGCGATGAGTAGTCGGGGGGCGGGGCCAAGTGTTTTATTAATGGGAGGGACTGCTGATGTGGTAAGAGTCTTAAAAAGGAAAAAAACATTAGTCAGGAGCAACCCGAGCACGGAATCAATATTAAAATCATAATAATAAAAATAAAATCAATATTAAAATCATAATAATAAACATTAAAAACAATATTAAGCACCTCCTGCAGAACTCTCTTTATGTTGAATTATTAAAGAATATATATTTCAACAGAACTGTAATAAAACCAAAACCAACTGCAGCTGGACTTGCCTTGAGGACCACAGGTCCTGTGCTGCTGGACACCTTCTGCAAATTGGGCACCGCACTGGAGCTGGTCTTCAGCATCGTGGTCACCACCGTGGAGCCGGACTTCACAACAGTGGGCACCACCGTGGAGATGGTCTTCACACCAGCGGGCACCACCGTGGAGATGGTCTTCACACCAGCGGGCACTACCGTGGAGATGGTCTTCACACCAGCGGGCACCACCGTGGAGCCGGACTTCACAACAGTGGGCACCACCGTGGAGATGGTCTTCACAACAGTGGGCACCACCGTGGAGCCCGACGTCACACCAGCGGGCACCATTGTGGAGATGGTCTTCACACCAGCGGGCACCATTGTGGAGATGGTCTTCACACCAGCGGGCACTACCGTGGAGATGGTCTTCACACCAGTGGGCACCACCGTGGAGATGGTCTTCACACCAGCGGGCACAACAGGGGAGCTCGAAGTCACACCAGCGGGCACCATTGTGGAGATGGTCTTCACACCAGTGGGCACCACCGTGGAGATGGTCTTCACACCAGCGGGCACAACAGGGGAGCTCGAAGTCACACCAGCGGGCACCACCGTGGGGCTGGACGTCACACCAGCGGGCACCACCGTGGAGGCAGAGCCGCCCTTCTGGACGTTGGCTGGAAGGGAGATCCTGATGAGGGCGGCTGCAGGAGACTGTTCAACAGAAGAACACAGTTACCGTGGAGACCACAGACCACGCCCACCTTTAATCTGGGTACCTGCGCCTGCGCAGTGGCTGGCTTGGAGGCGACGCCCTGCGCCTGCGCCAACGCCTGCTGGGACACCAACATGAGCTGCCCGCCGTCGCTGCGCACCAGCACCATGCCTGCAAAACACGCGCTGTCAGCCAGGTGACCCCGGGTGACCTGGTGACCCCGGGTGACCCCGCTCACCTGGCGGGATCTGGAAGCTCGCGGGCAGCTGCAGCGTCCGCACCGGGGCGCGCGACACCACCGGAGCCCGGTCCTCCGTCTGCTCGGCTTCTGACATGGCGGCGCGCTGACCTCTGACCCTGACCTCTGACCCTGCTTTCAGCGCCTACATTAATAATAAAGATGCACGCAACCACGTGGACAGAATAAATCTGTTTTTATTAGCTGCAGTAATGTCAGGGAGGCTAGTTGAAGTAAAGTTACGTGTTACACGGTACGTAGTGAAACGAAACAACGTTTCTCCGGAACGTTTAAACAACGTTACATACTGACATAAAGTGACCGTGTGCGACAGACAAACGGGGCTACATAACGTACAAATAGAGCAAGTGTGACATTACCAAAAAAACATGTAGACAACAACGAGACAGACAGCGATCAACACGTGGCCTGAACTGACGTCATCATTCATCACAAATCATAAAGTGATGGGAGTTGGTGACAGGCCACACTAAAAAGGGACCCGCTACCAGGGACATTATGCAGGCTATAGTGTCATTTCCTTACTCGGGTGGACGCAGTACAGTAGAAATAAATATGCATCAGAAGACCACGTCTACCAGCTCCAGCACAAGTGGACGCAACAACGTGCGTATCGTTGTTCATTTATTATTTCTGATTATTGTGCATTTTCACAGTTTGCGTGAACTGTTTGTGAAACATTATACCGTTACAATCACAGTCTTTTTTTTACATGACTTTTCATTTACTCTAAGGCACATTTGATAAACAAATCGCAAAAAGTCACATTTTATATTGTTAGACGGTACATAGTAAAACGAAACAACTGGTGCTACACAACGTTTAAACAACGTTACATACTGACATAACGTGCAAACGGGACACAGGCAGCGCAGGAAAAACATTTAACAAAAAACACGTAGACAACAATGAGACAGACTTCACTGAACATAAATATGCAAAGTAAAATAGTGGAACGGAGCAATAATACATAATATTACTCAATAAAACAGAGCTAGTAGTGTGTGTGCGTGTGTGTGTGTGTGTGCGTGTGTGTCAGACCATGAAGGGTGGTAGTAGCCTATTGTGTAACACACTCGCCTATGAACCAGAAGACCCAGGTTCAAACCCCACTTACTACCATTGTGTCCCTGAGCAGGACACTTAACCCTGAATGTCTCCAGGGGGACTGTCCCTGTAACTACTGATTGTAAGACGCTCTGGATAAGGGTCAGTTCTGGTCTGGTAAATACCGCAAATGTAAACGTGTTCAGGTGTCTGATGACTTAAACGTTGTAGTTGCAAACGTAGAAAAAAATCGCACTGCGTTATACATTAATGAGCCGATCTCATTTAAGTAACTTTTCCACAACTTTATATGTATCAGGGACACGCCCCACGGTCATCCGGGGTGGGGTCTCCTCGATCCTTCGACCGTGTGAGTCCGAACGAGTCTCGAACCGCACCTTGCCCGTAAGTGTTCAGGTCCCGTCCCTGTCCCAGTCCCGTCCCCAACTCGTCTCCAAGCTCAGTGCGACCACGCCCGCCACATGCGCACCACCTCGATGCTTTATGATGCTTTACGTGAGACCCCAAATTAATTTACGAGACTTTACACCATTTCAGAGAGAGAGCGAGAGAGAGAGATTATAAGAAAGGTTGAACCGCCATCACTCCCTCACTCGCATGTCCGTCAGCACACTTCATCCATGGGTATTAAAACAGAATCAGAATCATTTCTTGTCCCTGCGTGGGCTTGAACCAATTACACCACAGTTGTTGGGCAACAACTGGCATCACTGGCACACTGACAGAAACACCCTGGCATCGCATGCGAAACGAGTGACGTCAGCACTTTCATCGTCTGCGTTGCGACGCGTCTGCAGAGATCAGAGACGCTTCAGTCTTCGATGTATATGTACAATTCTCCTCTTTTCTCATTTCATTCCATCATGTTCCTCTCATTAGTGTTACCATGTAAGATGGTTACAGATGAATGAATGGATGCAGAAAGTAAGTGACTACGTTTGGCCCACGGGTGCGAGGCCTGGGTGCACCAAGGGAACCTGATTGTTGTTTCTGGGTCATTCTGACTGTACGTTTCTCATGGTGACTGATATCGGTGGTTCTTATGACGTCTTCACAGATCAATTTCACCTTCATGCCCATTTGGAGAAATTCAGAATGAGTGTGGTGCTGATGGGAGGTATGACGCCAGAAACAAAAACCCCGCAAAAACATGAGTAAAAATAAATATATTCTTCAGTCTATAAAGAAATGGGAAAGCCAATTTTGGTTTTGTCATCAACCAGTACTACTCTACTCGGTACTTAGTGAAAATTATCCTTTATTAGTTCCACAAGTGGGGAATTTACAAAAATGTATTTTCCCATACAGGGATCAAACCCATAACCTTGGCGTTAATAGTACCACCCATAACCTTGGCGTTATTAGTACCACCCATAACCTTGGCATTAATAGTACCACCCATAACATTGGCATTATTAGTACCACCCATAACCTTGGCGTTATTAGTACCACCCATAACCTTGGCATTAATAGTACCACCCATAATCTTGGCGTTATTAGTACCACCCATAACCTTGGCGTTATTAGTACCACCCATAACCTTGGCATTATTAATACCACCCATAACCTTGGCATTAATAGTACCACCCATAACCTTGGCGTTATTAGTACCACCCATAACCTTGGCGTTATTAGTACCACCCATAACCTTGGCGTTATTAGTACCACCCATAACCTTGGCGTTATTAGTACCACCCATAACATTGGCGTTATTAGTACCACCCATAACCTTGGCATTAATAGTACCACCCATAATCTTGGCGTTATTAGTACCACCCATAACCTTGGCGTTATTAGTACCACCCATAACCTTGGCATTATTAATACCACCCATAACCTTGGCGTTATTAGTACCACCCATAACCTTGGCGTTATTAGTACCACCCATAACCTTGGCGTTATTAGTACCACCCATAACATTGGCGTTATTAGTACCACCCATAACCTTGGCGTTAATAGTACCACCCATAACCTTGGCGTTAATAGTACCACCCATAATCTTGGCGTTATTAATACCACCCATAACCTTGGCGTTATTAGTACCAACCATAACCTTGGCGTTATTAATACCACCCATAACCTTGGCGTTATTAGTACCAACCATAACATTGGCGTTATTAGTTTCACGCTCTAACCAACTGAGCTGATCAGAATTAAAATAGAATTTTCATTGACTAGAACTCAGACTTTTAATTCGACTGAAACTAGACTGGGCTAAAAAGAGCACGGATGTGACTAAGACTAAAAAAAATTAAAATGCAGCTTGACAAAAAAACCAAACTACACATACAAAGAAGACAGAAAAACACTGGTTCTGTGCACAGTTACTAGAACCTTGTCTCTTATCCAAGGTATAATGTTCATAATCTGAGAAACTGGGCCGTGCTTGTGGGTGTTCCACTGAAATTGGTTCATGATAGTTAGCTGTTTTTTAGGTCAAAGGTCACAAGTAAATAAACCAAGCAGGGATGACCTGTGGCCGAGTCAGGCTCAATCTGATTGCCTATTTCCACATGCATATTTTGGACATGAACACTGATGGATCGTGAGGTGAAGAGGAAGTGACTAGATGAATGATGAAGATCATGAGGGCGGAGTTAACAAGGCTTGTCTGCATACCGACATCACCACTTTACCAGCATGACATGCGTGACCTCATGGGAAAACGTGTGCGAATGTGAATTCTTTTTTTTTTTTTTTTGGAGAGGGCGGGGACAGCTGCACATTTAAAAGAGGAAGGACGACTTGAAGACGGGACAGGGCACCACTCCCAGATTCCTTGAAGAGAAAAGGCATTCTTCGTGCGGAGCAGCAGGCAGCAAGCAGGCTTTCACAAGTGAGACGACCCGATTGCACACATTTAAAATGCACCAAATATGCACCTCAATTCTTCTAATTTAACATGTACAAGAGAATGGAACACTTTCTATATTCACGGTCTACACTTTCATCAGTAAATTCTTTTATGCCGTATATGTCTTTTTTTCTGGTGTGTCTTTTATTTGTCTGCTTGAGACGTGTTCAGGTTATGACTGGTGGACATTCATTTGAACGTACCTTAGCTTTTATTTCCATTTTTTTTTAAAGGGGACTTAACGCTTTGTCATTAAATTCTGCTGCTTATGTGTCATATTTCCCACAAGGTCATAATTATCACCGCGGTTGATGCACCTCTACGTTAGAGGAACCGAGTGTAGAGATATCGATCTACCTGAGGCGTGGCAACCTGTGTGAAGCTTTAAGACAGAGATTCCTCCCGCAAACGTGGGACATTCTTTCATGGTGATCTGTTAAATACACAAATGGAAGAACGAGGTCCACTCCCCGCTTGGCGGGTGGTTCGTTTGGACACTTGCAGTCGGAATGAAGGATGTGGGAAAGTAAAATGATGTTTCATGACATCTTAAAGCAGTTTGAGGGTCGACTGGCAGCATTAATAAACCAGACAACAAATTCGAAGTGAGAACAAAGTGAGAACATGAAATATGACATTTACATTTACAGCATTTACCAGACGCCCTTATCCAGAGCAACTTACAGTCAGTAGTTACAGGGACAGTCCCCCCCTGGAGACACTCAGGGTTAAGTGTCCTGCTCAGGGACACGATGGTAGTAAATGGGGTTTGAACCTGGGTCTTCTGGTTCGTAGGCGAGTGTGTTACCCGCTAGGCTACTACCACCCTGAGCAGGTAAGACTGCTGTGTTCATCTGAGCAAACTGGCAGATGGAGAGTGGACCTTCTGTGTCTTCACCTCCTGCCCCCCTCTGTCTTTCCATCAGTGGAGACCACGTCAGCCAGAGCGCGGTCCGCTGCCGGACGCTTCCCTGATGTCACTCTGGGCTGGGAGGAGGAGCCAGACGCTGGAAAGGAGGAGGGGGAAGGGGCGTGTCGGAGATGGCTCCGCAAGATCTGCCCCTGCTGTTGCCGCCAGCCGAGCCATGACGATGGGACGGACACGGTCATCACAGTGGACGGAGGAGAAAAGCCCCCAGTTGCAGGGCTGGAACTCAGCGGTAAACCCGCCGTGTTTTACTCTGTTCTTACTCGCTTAGTCAGGGTCACCGCGGCTGCCAGAGCCGATCCTGAGACGGTCACCAGTTAACATAGTGGACATACAGGGAGAGCATGTAAACTCCGCCCCGTGTGGGGTCATGTGATGTGTATTATCATTTGGTAACGTACGTTAACGACACAGTGATGATCACATGTTCCCCCTGCCAGGCCCCGCCCTCACCGTGCGATCGGTGGATCTCCTCAAGGCAAAGAAGGCACAGAACTGCAGAGAGCACCACACCGACTCTTACCACGCGGACAACCTCATCGTCCGCCGAGGGCAGCCCTTCACCATGACCCTCGACCTCTCACGACCCTACAACCCCAAAACAGACAAACTGAAGCTGGAGCTCAAGATAGGTCCGTCTCTCTCTCTCTCTCTCTCTCTTTCTCTCTCTCTCACACCACATAACTCCCAGAAGGCCAAGTGCTACACGACCATACATGTCCAGTAAGGTCTGATGTGAGTTCTTCTCCTCGGATGCCCTCTGTGTGTATAAACCGTGTGTGTGTTCCACTTCATGATCCACGTGCGTCAGAGCTGGGAAATCATCATGCGCCCCCGTTCATTCATGCCCAGTCGATCTCACATGCTTCTCAGTAGAATGATTCTTTTCTACACATTAAACTCACAGCACATCATTTCCACGGTTGCCTGCATTACAAATATCTCCTGCTGGTGAGGTAACGTCGGCTCAGCGAGGAAATCGTGTCCACACATGCGTTCATATGCTTGTCAAAGACATTCAAAAGCTCCTGAGCAGCGTGAAAGTCGACATTTTTTTATCGGAACCAGCTTTGGTTGACTTCTTCTGGAAAGAATCCATCAGGTTAATAATTGATCCCATCGTCCTCTGGTCAGAAGGCGTCTTGTGAATGCGTATATGTGTGAGATTTTATCTTGCATGTGACCGAGCAGGCTAGGCGGCCTTCATGGCTGCTCTCAAAAAAAATATTTTTTCTCTGGCTTTTTGTTAAAGTCCTAGACCCTCATTTCACTTGATTTTGACGCAGTGTCAATTATAAAGTCCAGTTTATCACAGAGTCCCCCTGTTAGACACAGACAGTGTTAAATTCACCCTAGTTAGGCTGTCCTAGTTAGGGTACCGGGCCACTGTAGCCCAAATATACCACCATAACCACATATTTCAGTATCGGTCGTACAGTGCAACCGTCTGCCGCTGCTTCTGTTTGTTTTTCTCCGAGACACGAAATCAAGCGTCCAGACTACTGGCAGACCCCAGTGAAGAGACCAGCAAATAAATCCTGGTTCCTGACAACTGCTTAACAAGGACTTAGCATGAAACAAACCAGAGGGTCACCACAGCCAAATGGACCAGTAACATCATTATGGACATGTAATCTAGACCATGACACTGAATACATCCTGGACTTCTCCAACCCTACAACTGTAGGACTTATTATTATATCATCCCCAACCCTGCACTGACACCATTTGCTGGCTCACTCTACCCTGGAAGGGGGTCCCTCTCTCTATCACTCCTTCCCAACGTTTCTTCCTTTCTTTTTCTCTCTCCTAGAGTTTTTTTGTGTGGAGTTTTTCCTTGTGTGCAGAAGGGTCAAGTGTGGGGGGTGTCAACTGTAGGGCCTGTCAAAGCCCATTGAGACGTACTGTATGTGATTTTGGGCTAAATAAGAAATAAATGTTGTTGTTGTTGTTGCTCTGGAATGGTGTGGATCAGAAAAAAAGAATAATTACACGTATGATTTGATAAATTTTTTTAACCTTTTGTCTACAATAGGGAAACTACCCTTGGTGTCGAAGGGCACGCACGTCATTCTCCCGTTGGTGGACGAGTTTGAAGACGACTGCTGGGAGGCCAAGATCATCAAGCAGGAGGGTGACAAGATTACACTGTCTGTCAACTCGTCCCCGACCGCCGTGATTGGACGATATGAACTCACAGTGACGGCCGAGTGCCCAGAGGGCGAGGCCACACTGCCACCCAAGCCTGATAATGACATCTACATGCTGTTCAATCCCTGGTGTGAAGGTGAGAGAGCAAAGAACCAAGAGGGGGACACCAGTGCAGATTTTCCAGAGACATTAAAAAAAAAAAAAAAACATTTTTTCCTGCTTCAGGTGACCCAGTGTACATGGAAGATGAGGAGGAGAAGATGGAATATGTTCTCAATGACATGGGAAGGCTTTACTATGGAACTGAAAAGCAGATTGGAGTGAGAACATGGAACTTTGGTCAAGTAAGAGACTTTGGGCCTTATTTTCATCATGACCTCAGCCATAGACACCTTGGGACCACGTCCACTATCAACACCCACATGTAGATCTCAATTCAAGCATTCTGATCGGTGAACCAGTGGGTTTAAGAGAAAGTGATTGTTTTTGTTGTTGTGAAACACTGCAGCATGGTGACACAGTGAAATGTGTCCTCTGTATTTCACCAGTGGGCAACCATGACAGCGACCGGGGAGCAGTGTGTTGGGATGGTACCTTCATCTAGGGGACCTTCTGATTACGAGTCCACTTCCTTACAAACTTGTAGGGTTGCCAAGTTTCTCAACCCTAAATGAGGGACACGTTCTTGCAGGTGACCCTCCACGGCGCTGCAGGACTTTAGATTCTTCAATCTTCTAAGTTAAATCCGTACCGCAGATACCAACCTGAATTTTACTTGGTATGGGATTGAACAGGAAATCAGTGGTATCGCTCATCTCTGGTGGAACCTGCTCCTCTGCAGATTCAGCTGCGGTGTAAAGATCCCATTCAGCAAGGCAACTGAAGCGCTGCATTATGGGATCTGTAGTTTTTGTGTTATCAGTGCTTCATATTGCCGAGCCATAATAATAGATCTATATAATTATAGTCATCCTGCCGGACACCCCTGCAAGTCACAGCAACGTTTGTACGAGTTTTGCGTGCTTACAGGAGTTTATTATTGGCCGACGTGGCTGTGATTGGAATTCAGGACTGGAGCTGCCCTGGAAAACCACCCATATATCGAGGTGCCCTGGACAATTTGGGATGGTTGGCAACACTACCCGCTTGGTCACCACTGCCACGAATTTGGCCTTAGCATAGTATAGTATATGCATGGGACAATATTTTTTACATTTACAGCATTTAGGACAGTCCCCCCCTGGAGACACTGCTCAGGGACACAATGGTAGTAAGTGGGGTTTGAACCTGGGTCTTCTGGTTCATAGGCGAGTGTGTTTTAATTCCACAGTATATAAAATCTGCTGCTACTTTCTCTCCCAGTTTGACGAGGGCATCCTGGCGGTCGGCCTGTACATTCTGGAGAAGAGTGGAACCCCTGCATCAGGATGGGGAGACCCCGTTAACGTGGTGCGAGTGGTGTCTGCCATGGTTAGCTTCTGCACTGCCACACAAACCTCTGCCGTCAACTAGAATTCTTCCTTCCTGTGATGACCTGGAGACACAGCCGGTTAACAGCAAGACCCACAATGCACTGCACTCACCATAGTCCTGAAAAGGAAACCAGCTAAAACCTGTCGGATACGTGTTCTGACCCCAGTTCCATGCTGACAGATCAACTCTCCCAACGATAGTGGGGTTCTGGAGGGAAACTGGTCCGGGAACTACGCCGATGGGACGTCACCCACAGCCTGGAGTGGCAGCGGGGACATTCTGAAGCAGTACCACCGCAGCGATGGTACGCCTGTACGATACGGCCAGTGCTGGGTCTTCTCTGGGGTTACCACCACAGGTAGGCAGTGTGTGTGTGTGTGTGTGTGTGTGTTTTATACACTGATGTAATGGGATGCCATTTCTTCCCTCTCTCAGTCTTGAGGTGTCTTGGAATTCCAACCCGAAGCGTCACCAACTTTAACTCTGCTCATGACACCGATGTGTCCTTGACAACAGACGTTTATTTTAACGAGAACCTGGAGCCCCTGGACAACCTGAACTCTGACTCAGTCTGGTGAGTTGACACCTGTCTTCCATGCATCATCGTTTTTACACCACCGACATTTCATGACATGACCGGAGTTGTATTACATAACCACAGCTTTCACCTCAAGCTTTTCTCATTTCTCACAGGAACTTCCACGTTTGGAATGATTGCTGGATGGCGCGTTTGGACCTGCCCCCTGGCATGGGCGGCTGGCAGGCGGTAGACTCCACCCCCCAAGAGACCAGCCAGGGGATGTTCCGCTGTGGCCCCGCCTCCGTTAACGCCATTCGTTCTGGGCTGGTCTACCTCAAATACGATGCACCCTTCGTCTTCGCTGAGGTTAGTTCCTCGCCGGTAGCCACACCCAGTCATGCAGACCTGGCTCATTTCCCATAATTATCTCATAATCCGTCACTCATGTACAGAATGTTATTGTCTGAACATTTCTCGTGCAGGGTGGTGTTCTTCTGACTCAAACCCATGAACTCTCTTTGTCTGCCTGCTGGACAGGTGAACAGTGACAAGATCTACTGGCAGAGGAAGCCCGACGGCACGTTCACTCAGATCCACATGGAGAAGAATGTAGTGGGACGCTGCATCAGCACTAAAGCTGTGGGCTCTGAGCAGCGAGCGGACATCACACACCTGTACAAACATCCAGAAGGTGACATCACGCACCACCAGCCACACCTTATCTGCATCCCAGCTGTGATCTGTCCCTCACTGTCGCTCCTTCTCCCGTCACGACATCAGGCTCAGAGGAAGAGCGCATCGCTGTGGAGACGGCCTCCCTCTACGGTTCCAAGCCAGACGTGTACACGTCTTCAGCTGCTAAGGACGTCACCGTCGAGGCCGCGCTGGAAGGGGAGGGGCCGCGGATGGGTGACGATGCTGAGCTGTCCATCTTCCTGCGCAACAGCAGCAGCGCACCACGCACCTTGACCCTCCATAGTCAGGCGACCATCATGTACTACACCGGCGTGCTGAAGGCCAACATCAGGAAAGACCAGACGCCCGTGGACCTGGAGCCTGGAGAGGGTGAGTCTATTCGACGTAGAAACGTCCAGAGAAAGACCTTTGCTTGTCCAAAATGGAACCACTCAGCCAGGCTCAGGTATTCTCTGTTGTCCATCGTTGTCCATCTGTCTGCTTTGTAGAGAAGACGCTGGAGTGGGTCCTCCCCTACCAGGACTACCAGGACCAACTGGTGGACCAGGCGGCACTGATGCTCACACTGTCAGGGAGGGTGAATGAAACCGGCCAGGTCCTGGCCACACAGTTCAGCTTCCGGTTTCGAACCCCGGACCTCACCATCACGGTGAGCTCCTCAGTCTCTCTGCATGTGGGTTTTTGTCCTCTCCAAGCATTTTGGTCTTCAGGATGTACAGACATAAACAGGTAGAAACGAGCAGTTTGATGGTCATTTGTACCGTGTAATTATTTCCCCCATGAGATGGATTTTTAGGGTTCTCAGCTCATCTCATCCCTGTCCTGTCCATACGCTGTCCTGTCCTCCCTGACCCCCAAACATGATCACTGCTGTAGAGGTGAAGGTGACGTGACTGTCATTGTGAGACACTGCAGCACAGCACACGGTGACACGTGTCCTCTGTATTTAACCGTGACAGTGGGCACCAGGACAGGCGCCCGGGGAGCAGTGTGTGGGGACGGGGACCTCAGTGGCACCTCGGCGGATTGGGATTCGAACCGGCAACCTTCTGATTACGGGGCCGCTTCCTTAACCGCTAGGACACTGCTGCTCCATTTTCTTTTTAAAGTGAAGTGAAGAAGACACTGAACTGAAATGGTCCTTTATTCGTCTTTACTGCTCTGGGCTCTTGCATGATCTGAAGGACCTGACTGCGTCCCATTTTGTCGGTGGCGGTCGACACGCCCACGTGTGTGTGTTCCCTGGTCTTGTTTACCGCTGTTGACAACAGTCATGAGACTCTCGTCCTTCTGGTCCTCAGCCTGTAGGCGATGCTGTGGTGGGAAAAGAAATGACGGCCAAGATCTCCTTCACCAACCCCCTGAAGCGCGCGCTGAAGAACGTGGTGTTCCGCGTGGAGGGCCTGGGCATCCAGAACGTGCGGCGAATTGCAGTGGGGTAGGACGGAATACAACTTCAGCCAGATACTCAAATGCACAAGCGTTTTATCGGTCTCCTCTCTGTCCTACAGCGACGTGGGAAGCAGGGCCGGCGTGACCCTGTCTGAGAAATTTATACCCAACCACGGCGGCCCACGGAAGCTTCTAGCGTCTCTGGACTGCAAGCAGCTCACACAGGTCCACGGCTTTGCCGACATCACTGTGAAGGAAAAATGAGGACGGTGATGGACGCGATTTTGGGCTGTGGAAGGAATAAATGTTGTTGGTGGCCGGACTGAATGCCCCGTTTTCAAGTCTCAATTTACTTTTGCCAAACAGTGGATATGGAGACTCAGAATTTCTAACAGCAACAACAGCCCTTAATCACATACAGTACGTCTCAAGGTGCTTTGACAAGCCCTACAGTTGACACCCCAAAACTTGACCCTTCTGTCAAGTCTCCACATATTTTTGTTTTATACGTTTCGATGTATAATTTTTTGGGGGGAAAATGTATAGTGATGTATAGTGATGCCATTTTACTATTTCACTGCTATTCATAAGTTCTTTAAAATATGACAATGGTCATCTAATAGAAGTGAGCCTGCTGGCTCTTCTCACTGTGTGAAAATTTCTTATCCACATCTTCCATGTTTGACTGTATTATTTTTGCCTTTAAATGGCCTAGTGATTTACAAAATGCATGAGAAATGGCTCTTTTGCTGTCATTTACATTGATGTGTATAAAATTCCTTCATGTATGCATTCATCCATTTATCCTCTGAAGTCACTTTATATCTATAAACAGCAGGCCAGTAACTTCTACTGACCTTTTTATATGTAGTCTATATAATTGGGTCTGTCAGGAAGACAGACCATTTATTATTGTGCTGAGAATGGCAAAAAAGAACATTAAAGAACATTAAAGACCGCCACGCGAAGACCGTCAAACGTAAAGAAACAACGGATTTGTAAAATAAAACTTACCACAGTAAAGAAGCCCCATTTTACAAATTCCATGCCCGCAGCTGTGACCAATGCCCGGACAGACCCATCAAAATTTCCCCTGGAATTTTGGCTTCTAGTATTACATTGGTCTTTTACTCTAAACCATGATTCTCTTATCTGTGTTAAAATGTTCCGTTAGTCACCATTTGTGCAGATTTTCCAGGTTGTGGTTCCGGGTTCTCAGTTCATTAGTAAATTGGAACGAACCGCACAGCCTGCAGGTTTTACACCGACTAACCGCCAGGTTCGTGCTCTTGTCTGTGGTGATCCAGCCACATGCTGCTGACCTCTGGGAAATCTCAACCAGAACCCGCACAGACAAAAGAATGAAGCCACAGGACATCAGGGCCATCAGGTTGGCGTGTCACGGGGGAATATATTTCAAACGAGTCTAACGCACACACACACACACACACACACACACACAAAACAAAACAAAATGAAAAAAAAATCGTCTAGCACGTAACAATTCCCCTGCATGTTCTATTCTTGACAAGTTGGGCCTTATCAAGGCTCTCAATTTTTTTAACTCACAATCTGTAGAAACTGAACGAGAATTGCTGGTGTCTTCCTCTTGTAAGTTGCTTTGGATAAAAGCATCTGCCAAGTAAAGTAAAGTAAAGTAAAGTAAAGTAAAGTTTTCACTGACCATGGCTCTACATTCTACACACACGCTCAAAAATGAATTCAGCTTTCCCTGTTCATGGACGTTTGGGATTTGACCAGAGCTGAGGAGCAAGGACGAGGGCGACCACATCCATTTCCTTAAACACTCCAGGTGTGTGTGTTTACAGGGAAGGTGTGTCTGGACACGTCTTCGTCTCCCTCGCTCTTTCTGCAGAATTTCCAGGCCACCTCTGTCTCTCCAGATTCACAATCCTTGTCCTGCATCACATCCAGCCTCTGCAGTGAGCATGATGGTTCCTGACACTTTTTTCCTCAGATGCCATTCCAGTTCACTACAGATTGGTCAGAACAGAGCGGTGGCGTACAGTGGAACCTTCCAGATCCACCTTCACCATCATCCAGGCGCTCGATCTTGTGTGTGAGCTGCTGTGTAGAGAGCCGGGCCCTATTTTACTGACTTAATCCTGTGTGCTGGAGTAAAAATGAAGTGATTGTCACTGTGATACACAGCACAGCACACGGTGACACTGTATTTAACCATCACCCTTGGTGAGCAGTGGGCACCATGACCAGCGCCCGGGGAGCAGTGTGTGGGGACGGGACCTTCATCAAGGGGACCTTCTGATTACAGGTCCGCTTCCTTAACCACTAGGCCACCACTGCCCACTGTAGTGTGTATAATTAGCAGAAATCTATAAATATTGCGTCTAAATACGACTCCTTTGTAATTAATAATAGTGAAAATAACTATCAACCTATCTATGTATCTAAGGCCAGGGGGCTAATACGTCAAGATGTTCGTATTCTCGTATTCTCAGAACCTCCAGTACTGCTCACCTGGTCCCTCCATCTCTGAAGGTAAAAGGAAGACGCTCATCTAGACTCTTCTCCGTCTTGGCCCCTCGGTGGTGGAATGAACTTCCAGCTCAGTCACTGAGCACCTTCACACGGCAGCTCAACACCTTCCTCTTTAGAGAAGATTTAGATGAACTTGTAACTTTCTTATTGTCGAACTTGTGTACAGAATCTACAACAGAGTGAATAAAAAGATTGTATTCATAGTTGGGGGTCCTAGTGAACCAGAACTGATCACTTCATCCATGGTGACATGGAAGCCCGTTGTAAGTTGCTCTGGATCAGGGCGTCTGCCAAATGCCGTAAATGTAAATGTTCTTCATCTGATTAAATAGTGCCACCATCTGGCTGGACTGTGTACTGCAACTTGCTTCTCCAAACGCTCGACTTATCAGGTCTGGGGATTTAATCAATATTCTCCATTAAATAGGAACCCACATTGTGAATAAAAGAGAAAATCCATTTTTATGGGTGATGCATTTTCTTCACTTATCACTACAGCCAACACCACACCCAACATTTTTTTACCTCACGAAAGTCAGTAAGTGAAAAGTGAAGTGATTGTCACTGTGAAACACTGCAGTACATTATATATTTGTGTGTGTGGGTTTTGCTCTTGGGCACCTCACTATGTTAAATACAAATGTTAAAATTTGCCAATGATCAATTACATTGTTGTGGTAATAAAGGTTCATAAAGAAAAATAATTGAATGTTTTATGTAATAATAAAATGTTTGATGTTTCAGGGTGGGAAAACGAATCAAAGCTTGAAAATTCCACCTGACTTATTTACGCTGTAAAAAGATCAACCTAAAAAGTTTTTCAATAGTTAAAGCACCTGGTATTCCCAGTTAGTCTCCCTTCCAAGTACTAACCAGACCCAAATTCTTTAGCTTCCTAGAGCAGACGAGATGGGGTGTGCTTCGGCTGGTATGGCTGTAAGCAAACGTTGCATAAATATGTTTGACTGTTAAAAAAGGGGGGGGAGATTAAAGAAACATCGGAGTTACTTTAGAAAAAAAAAATAAAACGATGTAAAATAATTCAACTTAAAAAATTTTCATTGGTTTAAGATTACAGCCTCTGGAATACCGAGGTAGTCTCCCATCCAAGTAGTAACCCATGGTATGGCAATAGGCAAACTTTTCTTAAATATGTTTGGCTCTTAAAGAAAAAAAAAAATAGGGGCGAAAAAAAATCAAAGATTGAAAATTTCCCTTGAATTACTTTACAGAAAAACTTACATGGCGGTGTAAAAAAATCAACCTAAAAAAGTTTTTCAATTGTTAGAGCACCTGGTATTCCCAAGAAGTCTCCCTTCCAAGTACTAACCAGACCCAAATTCTTTAGCTTTCTAGAGCAGACGAGATGGGGTGTTGCTTCGGCTGGTATGGCTGTAAGCAAACGTTGCTTAAATATGTTTGGCTATTAAAGAAGAAAAGAAAGAAAAAGAATAGGGTAGAAAAACGAATCAAAGATTGAAAAACCATCTGAGTTACTTAAGAAAAAAAAAAAATAAAGCGATGTAAAAAAAATTCAACTTAAATAAATTTTCATTGGTTTAAGATTACAGCCTCTGGAATACCAAGGTAGTCTCCCATCCAAGAACTAACCCATGGTATGGCAATAGGCAAACTTTTCTTAAATATGTTTGGCTCTTAAAGAAGAAAAAAAAAGGGGCGGAAAAAAAAATCAAAGATTGAAAATTTCCCTTGAATTACTTTAGAAAAAAAAATAACAAGGTGGTGTAAAAAAAACAACCTAAAAAGTTTTTCAATTGTTAAAGCACCAGGTATTCCCAAGAAGTCTCCCTTCCAAGTACTAACCAGACCCAAATTCTATAGCTTTCTAGAGCAGACGAGATGGGGTGTTGCTTCGGCTGGTATGGCTATAAGCAAACGTTGCTTAAATATGTTTGGCTAATAAAGAAGAAAAGAAAAAAAAAGATTAGGGTAGAAAAACGAATCACAGATTGAAAAACCATCTGAGTTACTTTAGAAAAAAAAAATAAAGCAATGTAAAAAATTCAACTTAAATACATTTTCATTTGTTTAAGATTACAGCCTCTGGAATACCAAGGTAATCTCCCATCCAAGTACTAACCCATGGTATGGCGATAGGCAAACTTTTCTTAAATATGTTTGGCTCTTAAAGAAGAAAAAAAAGAAAATTTAATATTTCCCTTGAATTACTTCAGAAAAAAGTAACAAGGCGGTGTAAAAAAGTTCCTGCTTAATTAATAATAACGTTAATTAATTAAAAACCGGACCTGGCGACATACTGGTCAAACTGGTCTTTTTAAATTGTGGACTGCAGCACTGAAATCAGTGACTAAGCTGTTCTGACCTTGAGGGGAAGTTCATTCCACCACCGAGGGGCCAAGATGGAGAAGAGTCTAGATGAGTGTCTTCCTTTTACCTTCAGACATGGAGGGACCAGGCGAGCAGTACTGGAGGCTCGGAGTATACGAGGTGCAGTGCGAGGTGTAATAAGGGCTGTGAGGTAGGATGGTGCTACTCCATGTTTGGCTTTGTAGGCCAGCATCAGTATTTTGAACCTGATGCGTGCAGCTACTGGGAGCCAGTGGAGGGAACGTAGCAGAGGGGCGGTGTGGAGAACTTGGGAAGGTTGAAGATCAGTCGTGCGGCTGCATTTTGTATGAGTTGTATATACAGATCCATGTTTTTTATGTGAATGGTGCTGTGAATTTCACTTCTGAAATACAGTATATGGGCTGTGACCGAAGATATAATGTTACATGGGGATTGAATGGAATTATAAATGAGTGCATGAGAGGTGAATTGCATAAAGCTATAGCCATTCCAACAGGCTAGCCTGAGCCTCTTCGACACTGTGCGAGATTATAACCCTAGACAAATTAAATGTGCTTTGTAACTTCCACTTAAACTCCTCCCTGGATGTTGGGCGCACTGGCTTCAGGAAAACACACGGTTTTATTTGCTGGTGGCATTATCCTCGGGTTTTTAACTATGGAGTCGCTGACGACTAGAGCCGATGGTTTGTGGCACTCAGTGGTTGCCTCGCTGAGGGGGGAAAGCAGCTCTAAACGTGAAATATAGTACCACTGTGCAGGATCAATTCCTTCTCTTATTCTTTGGACTCTATTTGCAAGAAAAACATGAAGCCTGCAGGCTTCATTATTGATGTAACCCAAGGCCACCTGGGAATCTGCCTAAAAATACTCTTCATCAACCCAGAGCTCCAAATGCTCCTTTAGCCTTGTGCTGACTGCTGCAGAAAGCACAGCATCTGTCAACTCTAACCTTGGTATTGATATAACCTTAGTTGGTGAAACCCTTGCTTTACCCATCACCAAGGACAAATATTAAACTTTTCTTTTCCTCCACAGACTTGTCAGCAAACTTCAGGCATTTGGAGATCGAGTGTCTTTCTCCACACCATGTGCATGTGACAGAGTTTGAAGAAAATGCAACAGGAGATGTTACTTTCTTGACTGTGTTTGTTTTCTCAGAGTTGTTCACCTCATCATGGGGAGTTTCCATCACTGTACTTCAAGACTTCAGGACTTTTATTGTCATTGTACAGCTACCTGGACAATCAAATTAGCCGGCAAGACCACAAAGATGCAAGAAAACAAGACAAAAAAACAGTATAAACACACTACATACACAGTACATAGGTACAAGAGACATGAATATGATAAATAAGGGGGGAAGGGCTTTGGTCAGTAGAAATAAGTGAAACTGTTGGGTAAATTGGTAATTGCACATTGCCAGGATATTGCGCACAGGCCCATAGTCAATAGCAGCAGTGAGATGACTGTATGGAAGAAATCTGCACACACACACACACGTTAAGAGCTCTGACTGCTCATGGGTAGAAGCTATTCTTTAGTCTGTTGCCTGAGGTTTCAACATTTATGGCAAATGCATGTCTGTATATGGCTTTTCTTCCTTATGCTTCTTCCAAAGCATGAACGGATGTTACCGCATTACATGCAATTTCAGCTTCTTGGGCAAAGAATTCTTCAAATTCAGTTTGCTGCAACTGTTTTGTGACATAATGATTCCAGCGAGAGGTCACCCGATCTGGGAGTTTTTGGACCAACCTTTGGTTCTCCTCACAGTCATTTAACACTGTCATTCACAGCCCTTTTACATGTGGCATGGCATAGCTGCATTACAGGCTTCACTTGGATCTTCTTCACTGCTTTGCAGCTATAACTTGGAGATTCCTACATTTCGTTGCCCTGTACTTGTACATGTGTAATGACAATAAAGTTGAATCTAATCTAATCTAATTCCTCTGATTTTCCAGTCTACTAAGTCCTTGTCTTTGAACAGTAATAGTCTCCTCCATATCCACCTCAACCTGCTTTGCTGCTAACAGTGCAGCTCTTTTTGCTGCAATGCTTTGCTGCACAGATGAATTACATGAATGATTGCAATGATCAGTAGTTTCAGAGGTCCCAAATATTGACTGGACATATTCTCTTCTAAGCACTGTGCTTCTGCCTTAGCTTCAAACTCTTCTAGGTCCACTTCACTTAATTGCACAAATTCATTAACCCCGTTAGATCTTCTTTTACTCCATCTTCCTTCTAATCTCAGTAGAAGGTGCTGACTGATATCGGATATTTTCATAAGCATGTTTCACTTGTGTTTCCTGCTCTTCAACAGAGTCCATCATGTCACTCAACTCTGGGGTCGCGAAGTTTGGTACGCTCTTTCCAGCTTTCATATAGCTTTATGAATTTACTCTCCTTCTGAGAAATTTCTTGTTGTTTAAGCTCTAGCATTTTGGGGGTTTGCTCCCATTCCCTAGAAGATTTCCTCAGTTCAACTCTTGAGGCAGCGGAGGGAAGTTTTTTCAACACGTGTTTCTATTTTAGCATGAATATCACCTATAGATGACTCTCCTTTTGATGTCATCAATATGTGATTTTAACTGATCACTCAACACTATATCTTCTGCCTTAAAGGATTAATTTATAGAATCATCCACTGTGGCACTGTGGCATCACAGAATTATTGATGCATGTACATTTGACCGCTTGCTTTATATCATTTTAAATGCTTTTCTAAGTATTAATATTTAATAATAATTAACTCAAATTAACTTCAAATCAGAACATTCATAGTAATACCACTAAAAGTCAGAACAGTTATGTCAGTGTGACCTTTCTACTCCAACGCATGTATGTTGGGTTTTTTGCACTTTAAATGTCCAGATGTTAGTTTTACTGCTCGAACCTGCCACTGACTGCAACGCTGCACTCCTGATGAGAATAGTTACTGCACTTTGACCTCTGCAGAACCGAGAACTGCAGAGCGGTTTCCACGGCGAATGTCCGGTAACCGGCGGGCCTCTTCACCAGGCGTCTAATCCGCAAACCTCCTCTCAGCGCGTCGCAGGCCGTACTGGCGTTACGCTTTCACTTTAGCTGCACGGGTCCGATGAACCAGTGGCCACGCTTCGTACTGATGTTTTATAGAAATTTGTGAGCCCAGAGTCACCAATTCTCTTCACGCTCTGAACCTGGCAAAGTCTATGGTGGCCAAGCGGCTAAGGAAGTGACCCTGTACCCAGAAGTGACCCTGTCATGGCTGCTCACTGTGTCACTATGCTGCAGTGTTTCAAAATGACAATCACGTCACTTTCAGAACTGCTGTATCTCTCGTGCACAAAGACCCATGGAAGCCATGCCGGCCATCGGGTGTCCAGCCCAGGTGTCTGTCTGGTTTACACACACCACACACACACACACACACACACACACACACACACACACACACACATATGATTCACTTCAGAATCAGAATCAGAATCGCATTTATTGGCCAAGTATGTGAACACATTTTATTCTGGTTGATGGTGTCTCACACACAACAATATAAAAACAACAATATACAACATAATCATATATCTTATATATATCAAATATCTTATATACAGAAACAATACAAGTGTACATAAAGTGCAGTTGCATTGATGTAGGTGTTTAGCAGTGTGACAGTACAGCTGTTTAGGGGGTGACGGCGAGGGACAAGGCTTTTGGATCGCCTGCAGAGGTCAACAGGTCAAAAAGTCTGTGTCCAGGGTGTGCGGGATCTGTGATTATTTTCCCAGCCCTATTCCTGGTTCTGGAGAGGTACAGGTCCAGGATGGAGGGCAAGGGGACACCGATGATCTTGACTGCTCCATGCTAGACTGTGATGGAGGAACACAGGACAGAATCAATGAGGGTATAATGATACAGGACCACATAAAAAAGATGCATCACTTTTAATGTCATTTTTTGGGAACTAGTGATCTATCCTTATACTCATGACATTTAGATTCATGGCTGTGTTACTGGCTTTTCCCCCTGGTCTGTAATGAGGTATGCAGTCCAGCGCTGCCCCCTGGAGGTGGATCCTCAGTGGGTCGGGTTGAACTGCAGCCCTCACATACCACATGTCCCCTTCCTCTCTGGGTCCAGCTGCAGGCTGGAGTGCGATCATGGCTTGCAGAGACGCAGAGATGCATCTGGCCAATAGAGTGAGAAGCCGCAGTCCTGTCAGGCAGAGAAACACTTCCTGTGTCACTGGGAAGACGGTGACAGGCCAGATTTTTATACATCTCACTGTTTCCCCCCTTCCCAATGCACACAGCAGTCCGTTGTCCTCCTTTCACTCCTCTGGGTATCTCCATGTCCTGCTCAGACCTGGCGGCTCCTTTCACTTTCAGCTCTCAGACCTCCTTCTGCTAACAGGCAGCGGCTGAATGGAACTGCCGAGCTGAGCTGCACCTCCTCTGGCCGTTTGAACCACCATCCCCATCTGCACAGGCAAGCTTGTCATGCTGGTTTCATTTAGTAAATGCAAACAGAACAACAACAGCCAGGACGGCATTTTTTATTCTTATATTCTCTCCTCAAGACATTTTGACTCAAGACATTAGCCCGGTACCCTAACTAGGACAGCCTAACTAGGGTGAATTTAACACTCTCTGTGTCTAACAGGGGGACTGTGTGATAAAGTGGACTTAATAATTGACACTGCGTCTGGGACTTTAACAGAAGACCAGAGACAACAGATGTGTTTTCAGTTTAGATTTAAACGCTGAGTCTGTGTCTGAGTCCCGGACACTGACAGGCAAGCCGTTCCACAACTGCGGAGTTCTATAGGAGAAGGATCTGCTCCCAGCTGTGACCTTCTGCACCTTTGGTATCAGTAGTGACCCCGCACCCGTTGATCGAAGGGGGCGTGGCGGTTCGTAAAGAACCAAAAGTTCACTCAGGTACTGCAGGGCGAGACCATTTAGAGCTTTATGGGTCAAATGTAGGATTTTGTAGTCAATCCTAAATTTGATGGGTAACCAGTGCAGTGATTGTAAGACTGGGGTGATGTGGTCAAATTTCCTGGTTCTGGTTAGAACTCTGGCTGCAGCATTCTGGACTAATTCAGTCTGGGGCACTGGAATTGAACCCAGCATTTGAGGAACATTAATTTTCTGAGTGTAAGGTTATTGAATTATTTAATTCAAGTCACTAAGTACGTACATCCTATTCACCTTTTACGAGGAAAAGAGCATCACTCTACATATAACTGTTATTGAACTCCATATAAACTTGCACTAACCTGTAAAAGTGTGTAGACATGTAAACCTTTGCTTTGTTGTTTTCTGTTAACAAGAATTTTTTTTTTATATCTGAATCAAAAGAGCATATGTCTCCCAAGAACATCAGTCTGATCCATCCACCTTCTGTTTGATGGGGAACTTTTTAAATACCTTTTCCTTTTATTGTAGAGAATCCCCTCACTGGTGGGATTCTGTAAATGGAATAGTCTTTGTTTTCAACTTAATTTGTGCACAAAATACAGTTTATTACCTTTGTTCAGATGCAAATGTACAGTAAATAGGCATATGCTATTGTGAAATAAATTATTCCGTTATGTAAATCAAGTTACATTCTTTAGATGTACTGAAGAATGTAAATTCCTTGATTTTCCATCACATACACAGTGACCCAGATATGTGAATGCAGTTTTGGTTCGAAGTGACCTTGAACGTGGCATGCAGCTTATTTAGAGGCGTATATCAGGGAATGGATCAGATGGAACAATAACCACAGTTCACCTGCCGGGAGGTCGGTCGCACACCCGCTGCACCTTCAGCCTCGTCCCGGCGGACAGGACACGCAAGGTTCGGGCATGGTGACCAGCGACACCTGCTCTCGCCCTGAGTCTGGCACGGGAACCCGTGCCCGGACCGAGTGGTCGGTGCCAGCAATACCGGCCATGACCCGTGGGGAGAGCGAGGCGAAGCAACAGCACATCTATCTTCAGAGGTGGTGCGATGAGGGAGGAAACCTGATTTAATCCTGGCTTCAGTGCAGAACCCTGTATTATCAGCCAATTCCACTACACTATATTACACCATCCCAACTCAACCCGAACTCTCACAAACACCCGAGTGCCGCCGATTACACAGGGCCGCCTGTGGCTTAGGCAGGATGGGGGGGGTGACACAAACAGGAAGAAAAAGACTACCTGGTATTGATACGTCTTAATATGAAAAGAAGAAACCAACATGAATTTACCTGCTTAGTAAAGCCTAGTAAGTAGTAGTAGTAACTATACCAACGATACGTAACTTTCCTATCAGGCCACCTCGGTGCACCCCCCACCCCCCTTTCCCCGTGGCACAGTAGCGCCTCCTAGAGCCTGTCAGCTACCAGCCTAGAAAATTCAACAAGGTGGTAGTAGCCTAGTGGGTAACCCACTTGCCTGTGAACCAGAAGACCAGAAGTGATTGTCACATGTGATACACAGCAGCATAGCACACGGTGCACACAGTGAAATGTGTCCTCTGTATTTAACCATCACCCTTGGTGAGCAGTGGGCACCATGAAACGGCAACCTTCTGATTACGGGGCCACTTCCTTAACCGCTATAGCAGTATTGTGTCTGGTTAAAATACATCACAACCACCAATAAAAAGGAATCCTGTAATTATTCACGCTATCCTGCTACTTGTAACAAAATCTTTCATAAGTCTTTATTAAACCCATCCATAGGAGCTACGAGCATCAATTCTAGCACAGAGTAAGTTATCTTCTGTTTTAATGTTACAACCAATTCACAACTTGTTTGAGACAAACAGTGACACCCTCATGTTGGGGGGGGGGCATTAGACAGTAAAATTTTCAGGAGTAATTCCAGACATTAAATATTAACACATCCCACTGCTTATGCTCACAATATATGTCACAATATATGCCGCACTTCGCACAAAGGAGCTGAACTGTAGCTTTACGCGTCCTGTGTTGTGCTTGTTGAACTCGTGCATTAAAAACTACGTACACGCCGCGCCGCTCTGCACTCTGGGTGTGAGTAGCAGCAGCCCCCCCATCGTTGGACTGAACCACTGAGGACTAAATCTTTCACTTCTTATCACGCTCAAACTAGCACAACTTTTTGTACTGTGCGTTCAACAAGCATGAATATATCGTTCAAGTAAAAAATCTTTTGTGTTTCATGGGTTTTTGCCGGATGGATGCAAGGGGGCGCCACGTAAAATTGGTTTGGTCAGCAGGTCTACGAGCTGGTCCCAGTGGACAAGGAACATGGGTGGCGCAGCTACAGAATCCTCTACAGTTCCATTCTGCCTGGTCACTTCTCCAAAAGGACACTTCAACGTCAACCAATATCCAACTTCACATGAATTATGTTCTTAATGAAATATGAAATAATTGTGTACAGTTTATAAAGCCGGGTCATCAGATCGGTTCTGAACATCCTGCAGGCCCATGATGGCATCCTGCTCCACCTGCTCCATCCTGCGGTAAGCGCGGCTGCATCTGTTTGTGCGCCGGCGCTGCGTGACGCCAATTATCCCGGTTAAAAGACAGAGGGTTTGTGGCGCGGCTTGGCTCGCTCGCCGTAATAAATTACCGATGGGCTGACAGGCCGCCGCTTGGCCGCCGTCGGAATAATAACGAGCGCATCGCCGCCCGCTGCGGCCGCATGATGCCCGCTTGATTATTTTTCCTGCGTCCGGGTGCCAGGGGCGCGTCAGGGGTACCCCAATAACCTCAGCCCCCCCCCCCCCCCCCCCCCCCCAATAACCGCCCTCGTCCGAAACGGCAGTAATTCGGCAGTCAGACTGCAGAACCCGGGCCCTCCGGGGGCAGTGGAGAGTCCTGCATGGGGCCTCTGGTTTTCAGACCCGGTGAAACTTGAGCCCGCGTTCACGGTCGGGTCAGCTCGGGGGCGAGGAGGGGGATATTGGAGTTTGGGCCTCTGCGGCCCCCGGCACATTCCTCCCGGACTGACCGTGTGGGTGGTCCGTGCAGGTCTAAAATATGTTCAGGACTGCGAACAAAGACCGTGTTCACCTGGACGGGGTCTGTGTGTGACTCCTGGAGAAGATACAAACAGGAGAGACAAGGTGTGTCCCGGTGTGGATTAGTGCACCAGCCACAGCTGAACCCAGCATCTGCGAGCTGCTGGGGGACCGAGCTGACTCACCTGCAATCTGCAGGCCTGACCCCTGTCCCACCCGGACGGTGGCTGCAGATGGGGCTGTCTGGAGCCCCGTTCTCAGGAGATGAGCTGGAGCGGATTGGTGGATAAGATGTGATGACAGCCTGCCCAAGCCGTCACCTGCCTCTGGCACTCTGAACATTCTGTTAAAAATGGGAGCTTTGGAATGATCAGATGAGGCGTTCAATGAATTTAAAAAGCTCATTGTGTCATGATGAATTGTAGAAATTATATGCATGTGCATGTGCAGTTATCGAATAAACAATGAAATCTAAAATAAAATGTCCGACTTCATTTGTTTGATGCATTTTGAGCTCACGCTTTTGCAGACCTTGGCATAGATGCATTTGTTCATTGTAATAATAACATTGTACAAGGCTTCCCCTTTCCATAATGTATAGCTATATATTGTATTTGTGCATTTGTACATTTCTTCATTTATCAGCACAATTGACTTATAATGTATGCCAATTATGCTAATAATTGTTCATGGTCATAATAGTCACACTTTTACTGCTTTATGTTAATCCCTGATCTGGTCGCTGCCGGCCAACTGTTCTGGTTGACCTGATTGGCTTAAAATTGATCTAATTGTATAATGTTTGGTTTTGATAAATGCAGAAAGGCAATTCCAGGATTTTCAATATGTTTTACAAAGCTACAGTGAATGAAGATTAATTTGATGGTTTTGTTGATACTGTTTTGTGGGTGCAGAGGGAGAGACGGGGAGAAATGACACTCGAAAAGCACATCGTGTTATAGCATTCAAGTCATTTAATTCAGTCAGTTTGGATGCCTCAGCATACAGCTCTCGGGGATGCAGCTATGGAACGCTTATAAATACAGAACGGACGATACATAAAGAGACACCAAAAGAGAAGAATGAGCGCCAACACCCTGAGCAAGGGAATTGGAAAGTGAAGTGACAGTGGGCAGCCATGACAGGCGCAGTGTGTGGGGACCTCAGGGGCCGCTCCCTTACCCGCTAGGCCACCACTGCCACACCGTCCCAGTGATGATGCATGTATTTGTAAGGTGGATTAAAGAATCTGTGTATTCGAACTGTACATGCAAACTGAGAGAGTTGGGTTATAAATCCATCTCAGGATGTAAAGTAGGACTCCTGCATGGAATACAGCCGATCAATGGGTGTCAGGAGGGAGGGGTCACTTGGTGACACGTAGTCACCAAGGTGATGAAGGGGGTCCCCATCCAACTCACAGTAAAGTCCCTCACAGCCTGGAGGGGGGATAAAGTCAGCATTAGCTCAGCGCCCAAGCTAACATTATAACACACAAGTAGTACACACAAATAAAGAATGTGTCTTTACCATAGGGGTGCATGTGGTCGCCAGGCATTTGTGGGGGGGTCAGTCCCTGTCTGAAAGGGTCCATTTTAAAACCCTGTGCCTCCATGGCGATAGTCTGCTGAAGGGGCAGTGAGGAGAAGGCAGCCAAACTCTCAAGGTCAGGGGTCAAGCCACCACAAGGGGGCACTGGCAGACAGAAATAGAGTATTTGGATTTATTTTAGCCCTTAAACCTGCGTCAACAAGGAAGAAGGGACATCCTATTTAATTAAACGTCATGATTAATATCACATATCACAGGCTGCCAAGTTCTCACCATGTTACCCGTTTCCTTGGAAAACTGCTCTGGAATGCTGATTGGCTGTCAGTTAGTTCATACAAAAAGCATAAAGAAAGTGTTCTGTATTAAATGTATAGGTACCAGCGTGGAGTCCCTGTCCGTCCTGCATGCTATGTGGGGACGGCTGCTGCTGCTGTTGCTGCTGCTGCTGACGCCGCGCCAGTTTCTTCATCTGCGCATATTAAAATAATAAAGTACTACTCCCACCTGACAGACCACAAACACAGCCTCTGTGTTAAAGACGTTCTGCATCCAGTAAATACACACACACACACACACACACACACAAACCTGAGAAAAGTCAGGAAAGGAAATACCAGGGCTAATCTCCCAGATCTGTCAGAGAAATGTCAACAGTTTCCTACATGAAACGTTAACATGCATTACTGCCCTGCTGGCACCGCCGCACTGTGCCGAGTTGTGGACGCTGATGTACTGAATGTGTGTGTGTGTGTGTGTGTGTGTGTGTGTGTGCGTGGTCAGATATCCCGTTACCTTGGCTCTTTGGTTCTGGAACCAGACCTGAACGACCCGCACACTCAATCCTGTCTCGGCTGCCAACGTTTCTCTGACCTTAATCAAAGCGGGAGAGAGAACGTGGATGAATGGAAGAGGGAAAGCAGGTGAAACAGAATGACCTTCATGCTCCTTAGGGCTCGTGGACTGGCATCTGTGCCTTTAAGCACCTGCGGTGTCCTGTGGGTTCCTGAGAACAGGTGTAGGGGCTTCACTGTACTAAAACCTACTACTCTGCACCATACCACACCATCATATTCATCCAGACCACATCATACTACGCCATATAATCTGTGTGTGTGTGTGTGTGTGTGTGTGTGTGGTTACCTTTCTGCACGGCTTGGAAGACACCTCAAAAGACGCCTTGAAGGCCCGTCTCTGCTGAGTTGTCAGGATAGTCCGTGGTCGTTTTGGCCGCTTGTGGTCCAGATCTCCTGTTTTGTTATATTCAGTCCCTGCCTTAGCGTTGCCTTCCTCATCGATGCCCTCGTCGTCATCATCATCGTCATCACTTTTACCTAGGCAGACAAACCAGAAGGAACTGTCTGACCGTTTGAGGCTAGATGTTATTATAGATGTGACTGCATTTAGAGAGATGAGAGTTTACCAGACAGACTCGTCTCGGGACTCCCCGTCCCACGGTGGTAGTCGGCAGCGCAGAGCAGCGTCCCTTCCCTTAACACGCACTGGTCTCCACTCTGCAGCCGCTCACCGCAAGCAAACACCGCACCTGAAGCACCGTACGTGGTACCACCGCCTTCCCAGCATGCATGACCATCTCCGCTGGCCAGATGACCTCATCACAACCCCCACAATGCACGGCAAAAAGCCTTCAGAAACAGAGGAAATAGCACTGGTGAAAGTTGGTGTGTATGCATGATTCTGATTGAAACTTGATGTGTTTGAATAAAGTTATCAACAGAAAGTAAAGAAAAAGGTTTGAAGTCCTCTATGCATGGTGTGTACAGAGATTGAGTGGACTATGATGCTTTGGGTGAGGTTCTGCTGGAGAATCTTGGGGCCTTCATCAAATGGATGCTGGGCTGGTAGTAGCCCAGCAGGCAAGACACATACCTAACAACCAGACCCAGGTTCAAAGCCCACTTACTACCATGGTGTCCCTGAGCAGGACACTTACCTCAAGAGGTAATATCGAGTATTCCGCTGTAAAACCTACCCTCTGCTGACCAAAGTGACCTCCAACCTCTTGTCAATCATGTTGAAGGGTGTGTGAAATACTGCCCCCCTGGCTAAATCTCACAGCTGTACCTTTAAGGTGCGGGCAAAAAAGTACAAACACACACACACACTCCACAGGCAGAATCTTAGCTCCTGGCAACAGTATCCAAGGGCAGTTTAGCAGACAGCCTCCTATCCCAGGCTCCTGTGCTGCGTTGGAAAGCACCTCCCCAGGCTGTGGCTCCAGCCCCTGGGGTAGAATCCGTCCGAATTAGACCCCCCCCCCTTTTTGCTTGAGCCTCTTAACTCTGCTTAACCAAACCAAGACAAAAGCAGGATCTTGCCTTACACACCAAAACTCATCTTCACTGCCAGCTGAAAACACATGGATGAGTCCAGGGTGTATTTCTCATGTGGAATTGCGGATGTATTTATGGAAAGGTTCCGGGTATGCAAATTAGATTTTTTTTAAAAATAGTTTTCCCTATTTTCTTTCGGAGTGATCTTGGTTTCAGAAATGATTTGAACTGCATCCTATTTTACTCTTGAATCTGGGTAATAACTACATTGGAGTGATGGGGAGAGATTTTGTTAATCAGCTCCATATGTAGAACCTGATCCACACAAAACGCACGGCATTCCTCTAAGGATGAGTGCAAAACGCTACTACCCAGAATCCCGCATTGTTGAGACCTCTTAGCGTTGCCGTGAGGTTGCCAAGGAACCCTCTGAGCCAGTTTTTGGAACTCATTCACCGGGGACCGGACCCAAACGTCTGTCTGAAGGAGTCTATGGTACACGACTGATAGAAGGATTCGAATCGTGAACTGAGCGATGACCTTCATCCAAGATGAGCTTTATTAAACCACAAGGCTTTATGAGAAAGGCCCTGATGTGTCCCAGAAAACCATCAGCAGAATGAAAGGCTTACAGTACACATCACATGACATCACAGACTATTAAAAAAAAATCATTTCATATCCACTCAGCTTCTCTCCCGTTTAATTTTCCAGCATTCCCATTGGTGCTATATCAGGTAGGAGGTTCACCGTCAACCACACACTCAAACAGAGAGCGAGTCGGTCATGGTGCAATCAGAAGAAAGCTATTAGTGATGTCATCGACAGCAGTGAGAAGTGAACGGCTGGACTCAACCTTCTGAAGCCCCTATATGCTCTATTAGAACATTATGAAGTCATGGGGGTCACCAAACCATGGGCAGATATAGAATAAGTGTAAAGATGATCAGTTTCAGTTGTTAAAGGTTTTGCATCGTGTGATGGAGCTAAAGTGGCCTGAGCAGAGGTGGCCAAGCGGTTAAGGAAGCGGCCCCGTAATCAGGAGTCCAGACCTCTGAAGATGTGCTGTATTATCTGGTGTAAGTCCTGTAACTTGTGAGGTGCGACTTTCAGCACATCCCACAGATACTAAACTGGACGAAGATCTGGAATCTCAGAATTGTTCTCTTGAGACATTTTGTTACCTATTGTTACTTGGACCTAAATCTGGCAGAAGGAATCAATCTAACCTCTCAGACAATATTGATGGGACTCCCACCACCATACGTACAACTGCCGAAGACCTGGGAATCAAAATAAATAGTCATTTATCTGTCAAGCATCACATAAGCAACATTAGTAGCTGCATTCTTTCACCTCCACAATATAAAGACGAACGCTCACCAGGCTTGAGGCAGAAAAACCAAACTAACATACGAAGGTCAACATAGGCTGGTCCCCGAGTACCAGAGCAGCTTCTTAACGGACGTCTGGTCTACCTGAGAATTACGTTCACAAGACTGCGGGCTCTTACTGGTACTGAGAATGAACAAGTTCTCAGCAGGAGGACGGGCTTCTGCTACAGAGCTCTTCTGCTCTCCAACCTTCCTGTTAATGTTCGGAACTCAG